>NW_022639482.1:517191-527680 GCF_010583005.1 Odontomachus brunneus
ATTTTTCATTTATTTTTTTTTTATTAAAAAAAAATAGAACACATATATATTGATTATGATGTATGAAAAGAGGTTGTGGAGAAGTATTTTTGCATAAAATTACACAGTACAAAAACTTAATTTTAAGGGTTGGTGGTAGGGGTAACTCGAAAAAAATGGATTTTTCGATAATTGTCTGTACGTAGTTTTGTAGACATAAAAATGAGATGCAACTTTTGTTTAAACTTTTTTTTTATATCTCTCACCGTTCTGGACTTATTACGCGAAAAAAACAAATCTGCATTTTTTTCAAGGGGTGATATCACCTTTTCAAACCAAAATATGGCACGAAAAAAAAATAGTTTTGTGTTGCGGATGAACTACTCTACTTGCACAAATTTTTTCAGAATTTTCTGAATTTTCGGGTTGCCTAACCTCCCTTGTAAGTTATTGTCCCAATACGATCGTATTATTGCCACATTATGTGCTCTATTATGTGCGACATCGGCATATAACATATTGTAGGACAGATCTAATGGACACATAGAAATGCCAAACAAACATAATGTTAGACAGATGTAATAGCCCAGTAAGCAAGGAACATTAAATTAACGTTTAGGAACGTTGACTTCATGAGTATTGTTTGGACATTTTTTAATAATATTGCATTTATATTTTTTACATGTTATTTTGTGATATGATTTTTCTGAATGTTGTTTAAACGTTTCAAAAACATTACAAAAAATATACTTTTCATATGTTACTTTAACATTTATTTGAGATCAATGCAACATCTTAAAAATATTTTTGGCGATTAAAACGTTATGACAACCCTATTTCAACATTATTGAAACTTCTACATCGCGATCAAAGTATGTTCATAATGATGTTCGATATAATATTAAGCATTACATATTTGACAATATTACAGGTTCTTGAATATCATTGTAGTAACTAATGATTTCTTGCTTACTGGGAGAGATCGTACAAGATGAATACAGTGCCAAACAAACAGTGCCAATCGAACACAATAAAAAACAGATACACAGTGGATAGAACTACATTGGCTGCATTCGATAGAGAAAGCTGTTTTGTAACTATAAATTTAATAAATTATAAATTTTGCGAATCTGATTAGTATCTAATTAGTTCTTAATTTTAACTGAATTCAACTAATTAATAATAACTATGTCTGCTAACTAATAATGAACTATTAAATAACTTAAAAATCGATATGTACGAATCATGATATACGAATATTCAGACATAATGTATCAGACTGATAAATTTCCCTAGAGAATGGAATTGCATTAACGTCGGCCTATGTACAGGATGTTGTATCATTATATTAGTCTGCCTAACGGATTGTTTATTCGCCTCGCTGGCAAATGTACGTGTTCGGACATGGATTCAGCTCAAACTTGGCGACAAATTCGTTTACCAAACAAATTCATTTTTATCATTAAAATAAATATTAAAAATAGTTACAAATCGTTTTATTTGTCATAGTGATCAATATATTATTGCAACACGCTGCATTAAAAAATATAAAAAATTGTTGCAAATCTGGTCATTTTATCTGTCATACTGATCTGTATGTTAATGCAATATTCTATAAAGGTTTTAACAACCGACATCAATGTCAGTAATATAGGTTAGATCAGATTAGGTTTTTGTGAAAAGAGGAGTTTTGCCCATACCCTACACAATACATCTCAGCAATGTTTCCAGAATATTACAAATATTATTTTTAAAATATTATATTTGAGATATTCTTGGGATATTGTACAGATATTTGAAATAGAATATTTCCTATCAGATATTTTAAGAATATTCCATTTGAAACATTACATTTGCGATGTTTCTGAAATATTCTGAAGATCTGTCGTTGGAAATATTTCAGAATATCTGAAATAGAATATTCTAGAAATATTCCATTTGAAACATTATCATTTGCGAAGTTTTTGAAATATTCTGGAAATCTGTCGCGGGAAATATATCAGAATATCACAAATTGACTATTCTAGAAATATTTTATTTAAAACGTTACCTATTGTACAAATTTCCATTGTATGTATATTCAATGATTTCTTGACTTGAAGAAGTCAATTAGTTATTAACACTCAAATTTAGGTGTTTATCCCAAATTTTTGGATGTTTACACCAACAATTGAGTATTTTTTGGAAAGGTATACTAATAATAATAATAAACACAAGTAATTAAAATGAATAATAATTATGTATTGTTATAATGTGCGTGTGCGTGTGCGTGCGCATGTGTGTGTCCATGTGTGTTCATTATATATGTGATATAATTTGAGATATTATAGAAATTATACAAAATATTTGTATATATATTTATAACAAAATTTTATAGAAACTGCTTTATTTCAAACCAAGATACATTATTACTTAAAATCTTTTAAAAATCAATCTATATCAATTGTTTGGAGAAAAACTATATGGATATCCTAGTACAAATTTACTCGTTCAATAAATATTTAAGATTTCTATAATTTTCTATAAAGTGTATCTTATGAGATTTTTGAATGGATACTGGTACGTTTTTTATTAGCGTATGCCCAAAATATTTCAAATATATAATACATCAAAAATATCTTAAACCGTTTCAATAATGTCTTCATATAAAATCTTGCAAATATTTTTACAATATTTCTCAGCAATCAAGATCTCAGCACTACTTTTCAGAATTTTGTCTCATACCGTTCGGATCGCCGAAAAACGGAGCGCGGTAACAGGTAATAGTAAAATTTTGGTAGAATTCTTCTGTGGAAAAAATTTCACAAATTGGCGTCCTATGAAAGACCTATCATCGAAAAACTATTCATTAGAACGCTATAAATTTATTCTGACCGTATTGAATGTTTTTAGTTGTCATTTCCATGAAAATGCGGCTAATTATTTAACATTAAATTGCAATAAACAAGCATAAAATATTATTTTTGAAAAAAGATTATGATATCACAAAATTCTTTTAACGATCTATCCATGGCACGCGAAGAGATACAAGTGTCGACAGAATATCTCTGACTTTTCTTTTATTATATTAAATATTTGGACTAACTAGTTTATTTTTGTAGTTGCATTAAATAATATTTAAAAAAAATTAAAATTACTGCTTTAGTTGCATATGAGGACAATAAGAAACACTTAGTATCAATTGAAGAAGTAGCTAAGGTGATACACTAGAAATCTGAAGATATCTGCAGTTCTCGAGTTCGCGTCTGATTAGTACTAAATAAATTTTCTGGTGTAAAAATAGTAAGAAATCAATTAAAAAACCTAAATTTCATTTAAAATCAACATAAACTGACGTGTGAATTGAAGATATATCATAAAAATTATTTTTTTGTACAAGGTTTCAATATTTCTAGAATTACCCAGCAATATTTCAAAATGTCCCTGCAATGTCTTTAGAATATCTCAACAATATTACAAATTGGTGACATAAGACATTGCATAGATATTTCTAGAATATCTCTGAGATTATCTCCAGGATATTTAACATTGCAAATATAATATTCTGGAGACATTGTTGAGATGTTTTGTGCTGTGTGGGGTATAACATGCTTATAAACAGGACGAACGAAGTTCACCTACATTGCTCAGTGTTGCACAATGCGAAATAAGATCATGTGTTATTACATGGTTCCACGCAAACCGTATAATAATTTTATGTAAACAAAGAATAAATTACTTAATAAAATTATCATTATCAGAAATATTTTTAATAATTAGTAATTTCATAGATATGTGTGAAAATATCATGAAACAAATGTTTTTTTAAAGTCGAATATTTCAAAAAATTTGCATTTAAGAAAAAATGTTCCGGATAGAAAATATTTATTTTTACTCTTACTTTCATATAAAATAATGAAAAATGAGGTTTTCATTAAAAAAATATGAACTTCATTTAACTTATAATAGTGACACTTATAATAGTTAGTGCCACATCTTATGTTCTCTTTATACACCTTTAATCTCTTTATACCAAACAAATTTTGTCTTTAATATTTTTTCACATGATGTATATTTCACAAGATATTTATCATTAATATTGTTGCGCCCGCGTTACCGGAAATGCATCGGTTTCGATAATCCTGGTATAAAGAGACAAGCAAAGGGGCACGGTTGACAACGAGGAATAAACAACAGCTGACGGAAAGTTGATAGCGAGTCATGGTCGTGAAGGTGTATCAATTGAATTGATATTGAGCTTAATCGTGTATTGCTATAAATAGTAAAGTTTTTCGTTCTTTTGTAAAATGTGTTCGTTCATTTCTCCCGTGCGCGATCGCGAGTGCTAGCGCGAACGTAACATTTTAGGGGCTCGTCCGGGATCTGATACAACCGTCCGGTATTGCAAACGGAAAGTGCGCGTGTGTGAATTTCGGTCGACAAGAAGATATTCTGTTGACGTCTAGTGTAATGATGCATACGCCAAGGAAAACGTGTGGATAGACGACAGTGGTCCGGGAGCCGGAAGCGGCTGGCTCTCATACGACGGAGAGTGTTAGGGGAGCGAAGGGAGTTGAAAGAGTTGCGGCAGAGAGAGATGGAGTAACAACATAGAGAGGTGATAAGGATGGAGGTGGGTGAAGAGATAAACTCGGATCACCACCCAGTAATCTTGGAGGGGAGGTTAGGAGAGGGGAGGTTAGAAGAGAGGAAAGGCGGAGGGTGAGAAGAACTGGAAAAGGTAGAGGTATATGGGATGGAGAAGGAAGGAGAGATTTGAAAGGGTATTAGGAAGGATTCAGGCGGACAGGAAAGGGGGGCAGGAGGAGTTGGTGGAAGTGATGGAGAGGATTAGGAGCGGAACCATGAAGGTACGTGAAGGGGAGGAGGGTAAAGGAGTGAAAGGAAAGAGAGGATGGTGGGATGAGGAATACAGAAAGAAAAAGAAGGATGTAAGAAGGGAGTTGGGAAGGGGCAGGGAGGAAACGAGAGAGATCAGATGGGATATAGGGAGAAGAAAAGAGAGTATAAGAGACTTTGTGAAAGGAAGAAGAAGGAGGAAAGGGAGAGGATGAAAAAAGAAGTGATGGAAGCAAGGATGGAGAAAAGTGTATGGCAATTGGTGAAGTAAAAGAGAATAAAGAAGGGTGGAGTAAATGAAGAAATTGAAATGGGAGAATGGAAGGAATACTTTATGGGATGATAGAGGAGTAGAGGAGAAGGTGGTAAAAGGAAAAAGGAGAAAGGAGGGGGAGAAGAAATAAATAGGATGAGAGGAAATGAAGAAGGTTATGAGAAAGTTGAAAGATGGAAAAGCTATGGGGATAGATGTAGTAGTATCGAACGAGATGTGGAAATATGGAGGGGGACAGGTGAAGAGATGGGTATGGAGAATGTGTAGAAGGGTATGAAGAGAAGAGGCCGTAAGAGTGGAAGGAGGGTGTGGTGATACCGATTAGGAAGAAAGGGAACGGAGAGAGGATAGAGGATTATAGAGGGGTGACATTGATGCCATCGTTGTATAAGGTATATACGACAGTTTTAGCGGAAAGATTAAGGGAAGAAGATACTACTATCAGAGAGCCAGGCGGGAAAGGGAATGGGAACGGTGGACTAAATATACGCTCTGAATTATTTAATAAATAGGCAGTTGAGTAGGGTTGAAGGGAAAATGGTTGCATTTTTCGTCGATCTGAAAGCGGCTTTTGACTCGGTTGAGAGGTGTAGTTTGATAGAGGCGATGAGGAAAAGGAGCATGAGAGAGGATTTAATGGTAAAGATGGAGGAGCTGATAGTAGAGACAAGTAGAGTGAGGGTAGGAGAGAATGTAGGGAGGAGATTTTGGACGAGCAGAAGATTGAAACAGGGATGCCCGTTGAGTCCGTTGTTATTCAACATTTTGTTAGCAGATCTGGAGGAATTAATGAAGAAGGGTGGCTAGGGAAGAGTGAAAATAGGAGAAAAGAAAATGTACACGCTGGCGTACGCGGATGACGTGGTGCTGATGGCGAAAGAGAAAGGAGATATGAAGGCGATGATAGGAAGTTTGGAGGGATATTTGGATAAGAAAGGACTAGAATTGAACATGAGCAAGTCGAAGATTTTGAAGCTTAGGAAAGGGGGGGAGAAAAGGTATGACTGGAGATGGAAGGGAAACAAATTGGAGGAAGTGAAGGAATTTAAATATTTAGGATATGTAGTGAAGAGGAATGGAGAACAGGAAGCGCAGGTAAGGGATAGGAGAAAAAGCGGTGGTGATGAGGAAGGTGTGGGAAATTGGGAAGAGAGTATGGGGGAGGGATTGGAAGAGAAAGCTATGGCTGTTTGATAGATTAATATGGACAGTGATGGGATATAGAGCGGAGATTTGGAGATGGAAGGAATGGGAGGAGTTGGAGAAGCTGCAGGAAAGGTTTGTGAAATGGACAATGGGGGTGAAGAGAAGAACACCAGGATATATGATAAGCGAAGAGGTGGGAAGAGAAAAGATGAGAGGAAAGGCAGGGAAGAGGGCTTGGAATTTTGAGAGGAGACTGGAGGAGGGAGGAGGAGGGGTAATGGCAAGGAGATTGGAGGAAATGAGGGAGAGGTGGAAAAAAGGCAGGATAGTGGGTGGTTGGGAGAAGGATGGGAAATTGTTTATGGAAGAGAGATGATAGAGAGTAGGGGAAGAGGCGGAGAAGGGATATGAGGAGTTGGAGGAGAGAGGAAAGGAAATGCAAAAGAGAGAAAGAGAGATGGAAAAAGATTAAGAGATCAAGGAGCAATAAATGGTATCAGGTGGTGAAGGGAGAAGGGATAGCGGAATATTTTTTGAAAAGGGGTAAGCAGAAGAAAGATGGAGGAGAGCGGTCAGATTTAGAATAGAGAATGAGACGAGGGAGGGTATCTATTGGAAGGAAGAGCAGAAAAGGAATGCAGAATATGCGAGGGTGAAGAGCTGGGAATATGTGTGGGAGAGATGTATAGGGGGTGATGGAGAAGGAAAAAGTTGGGGGAGACGGTGGAGGAGATATTGTGGGAGAGAGGGAAGGGGGAGAAGCGGATGAAAAGGTTGGAGATGTGGAGGAGGGACGGGTTGGGTGAATGAGTGAATGGGAGGGGAGGGGGAGAGAGAGAGAAAGAGAGAGAGACTGAAACGGAAACGGAAGTCCACACGTTAGGTTAAGTTAGGTTGGGTTAGATATGTAAGTTAGGTATAAGTTAGTTGTAAGAATTAGTTGTAAGATTAGATATAAGAGATAGGATGCGGAGGTGTGTGTAGATAGCGTGGCGAAGAATTGTAATTAGGGACTTTGTAACCCCATATGAGGATCAATAAAGACATACATATATACATAGTAAAGCTTCTCGTTCTTTTGTAACGTGTGTTCGTTCATTTCTCCTGTGCGCTATCGCGAGTATAACAATATTATATATATAAATGGTTTACCCTGTATATACAGAATATCCCAAGTTTTTCTGTACAAACTTTAATAGTATGTTCTATGAGTTGAAATAAAAAAAAAGTTATATAAACATAAGTCCCAAGACGCTTCTTTAGGAAATTATAACAAAAACATAAAATATATAAGAAACAATTTTTCACCTAAGTTTATCCTAAACGGTCGAGGAGGATCGGTATCTTGAATCAATATCGATTCCAAGATTACCAGATTTTATAGCGTTAGACTTCTATCTGTAGGAGATAATGAAAAACAAAGTTTATCGAACACGTTAAGAGATTAATTAATACAAAGAATTATCAACGCAACTACAGAGATTAAGCAAAATAGATACGACATTTTTAAAATAATAAATTAAATATTACATCGATGTCAAGTTCGTATTGACATGGGAGCCCTAATGGAAATAATTTGTTAAAAGTCATATTAAAACTAATAAAACGGAAAATTACCATTTTTTTTTTATTGAATAATTATTGAATATAAATCAAAATTAATAAAAGCTTTCAGTATGAAATTTAATATAATATTGTGAAATATAATAAAAGGTAACAAATATTGTAAAAGTAGCATACAAAAATTTTCAGTATTCAATATAATGGAAATAATTAAATGTTACTGAAAATTATATTAATTCTTCATGAAAACTTGATGAAGTATATATCTAAGTCATTTGAAAAATTATTGAAAATTCTTGCAATATTTTGCAGATTTTCGCGTAAAATTGTTGATATATATTGGGTTGTATTGAATAAATGATTAATTGTATTGAAGAATACAAATTACTGCAATTTACTGATTTTTCCAAAAATTTCATTTTGTACAATTAGTCAAAAATATTAAGAGTAGGCGATATTTAATTGAATTATTATTGAATATTACTGTATTGTATTGAAACTTAATTTCTCTACTACATTTATAACTAAAATTATTAAAAATTGTGAATTATACTTAATATAATATATAAAAACGCGAAATATAATCAATTCAAATTTGTAATGTTCCCTAAATAACATAAGTCTAATGTTTGCATTACATTTCAGTTGTTTCGTAGCAATTTTTCTATACATAAATGTAAGACTATATTTTAAATGTTTCTCGTACATAAAATGTGATATTTTAATATATGTAAGAATCGTTGTTACATATATGTATTAGGACCTTGAATAAGTTCTCATTGATTTTTCGTGAAAATTAATGCTTTATTTAAAAAAAGTCATAAAAAACATGTCATTAAAAGTATTGTTCATCGCTAGCTACTACTTTTTCCGATTTTTCTGGCAATATTTGAATTCCACGTCGAAAAAACGACACGTCTTTTGAAGCTATCCAAGAGTCGACCCTTTTTTGGCATCTTCATAAGAATGGAAGTGCTACTCAGCCAAGCCATATGCCATCGATCGGAACAAGTAATAATCGGAAGGAATAATGTCTAATGAATACGGCGGGTGGGGTAGGACTTCCTATTTAAGCGTTTCCAAATAAGTTTTCACCGGTTGTGCAACATGTGGCCGAGCGTTGTCATGTTGCAAAATCACTTTGTCGAGTCTCTGCTCGTATAGCGGTCGTTTTTCCTTCAATGTTCAGCTCAAACGCATCAATTATAGTCGATAGCGATCTCCCGTGATGGTTTCGTTCGGTTTGAGCAGCTCATAATAAACTACACCCAGCTGATCCCACCAAATGCAGAACAGAAGTTTCGAACCATGGATATTCGGCTTTGCCGACGATGTTGATGCATGGCCGGGCTTACCCCACGATCTTCTACGCTTAGGGTTATCGTAGTGTATCCACTTTTCATCGCCAATCACGATACGATGTAAAGAAACTTTTCCTTTTCTGCCGTTGAAGCAGCTGTTCACACGTGAAAAGACGCCGTTCGATGTCTCTCGGCTTCAACTCGTACGGCACCCAATGTCCTTGCTTTTGAATCATTCCTAATACTTTCAAACGTTTCGAAACTGTTGTGTGATCAACTCCTAATGATTCTGCAAGTTCAGCTAGCGTCTGACATGAGTCTTCATGAAGTAATGCCTCCAATTCTTCGTCTTCAAACTTTTTCGGTGCGCCAGGGCGTTCTTTATATTCAACAGCAAAATCATTATTTTTTAAGTGTCTAAACCAATCTCTGCATGTTGTTTCCGACAGAGCATGGTCGCTGTAAGTCTCAGTAAGAATTCTGTGTGCTTCAGCTGCAGATTTTTTTTTTAATAAAGTAGTGCAGTAAAATTCCCCGCAAATATTCTTTTTTTGGCACGAAACTCGACATGTTTAACACTATGAAAAAAAAGTTTACACTTCGGCGAAATGACATACATTGAATTTCAAGCTTGCTTATAGTACTTCCTTATAGATGCGTTACCATCTTAAGCTACACGCACGCAGTTCTGGTAACGCCATCTGATGGAGAACAGTGAGAACTTATTCAAAATCCTGATAAGATATCGTTACAACGTATTGGCATCACCAGTTCCCATACAACCGTTGAAAAGTCAAGCATTAAACAACACAGTCATTTAAAAATCGGTGACTGCCTGATATGGGATCGAAACCACACCAGCCTCGTGAATAAGTGAAATGACACAAAATACGAAATGCCAGTTTTTTTTAATTGTTTAGACAAAATAAATAAATATTATCAATTATCTGAGTCATATTAATAAATAAATCGTTGAAATTTAACAAAAAATATATTATTAGTATGGAAAACACTAAATATATAATTATACTTTATTATATTAGGTGCGCAACTACGTTCCCGCTGTTTGTCAATAGATGGCTCCAGCAGTAAGTGCTGGTCGATTTTGACATATCCAAAACGTCATGAACCAAGTTTAGACATATGGTAAACAAAGCGCTTTGACACGTTAGTGATTTTGTTTTGGCGTCATATATTAGGTAGTAAACTTAGTTCCTGCGGCTCACCGTTAGATGACGTTAGTTGTAGGTATAATTTATTTTGACATCTGAAACTGCTGCATTTTAGAGGTTAGACATTTTTCAATAAAATTCAGTGCGAAGAGATTCATTTAAGCGAGCAGTGCTATTTTTTCTTTTCATTAAATATGGAACGTGATAAATTGTTT
>NW_022639482.1:527690-527802 GCF_010583005.1 Odontomachus brunneus
ACTTTTGGTTGTGTGAAAATGTCTGATTTTGTGCCAAATAATCGTCATTTGCGGGAAGTGTTGATTTTCTTATTTCATTCAAAGAAAATGGCGCCTGAAGCGCATCAAGAGT
>NW_022639482.1:527812-528035 GCF_010583005.1 Odontomachus brunneus
TTAAGCGAGCAGTGCTATTTTTTCTTTTCATTAAATATGGAACGTGATAAATTGTTTTTTCGACATGTGCTGCTTAATTACTTTGCTGCAGCTCATAAATTGCTTTTCGAAGCTTATGGCAATTATGCTCCATCGGAAAGAACATGCCAAGTATGGTTTCAGCGATTTAAGAGTGGTGATTTTGATGTCAATAATAAAGAACGCTCAGGCCGAAAAAGTTTGA
>NW_022639482.1:528045-528147 GCF_010583005.1 Odontomachus brunneus
TGGGACCAGGTCGGTGTTATTTATTATGAGCTGTTGAAACCGAACGAAACCATCACTGGGGAACGGTATTCAATTGATGCGATTGAGCCGAGCACTGCGCGT
>NW_022639482.1:528157-528334 GCF_010583005.1 Odontomachus brunneus
AAGCAATGCTTTGCATTTGGTGGGATATGCACGGCATCGTTTATTATGAGCTACTCAGACCGAACGAAAGTATCATGGGGCATCGATATCAATCACAATTAAACTGTCTGAATGAAGCATTGTTGGAAAAAAGGCCAGCAGTAGCCAGCAATCGACGTAAAGTCATGCTTTTGCACG
>NW_022639482.1:528472-540574 GCF_010583005.1 Odontomachus brunneus
CGGACTATTACTTGTTCCGGTCGATGCAGCACGGCTTGGTGGATACACACTTCAGAAATTACGAGGATGTGCGAAAATGGATCGACGAATGGATTACATCAACAGACCAATCGTTCTATCGTCGCGGAATCTACGCATTGCCCGAAAGATGGGAAAAATGTATAGCTAGCGAGGGAAAGTACTTCGATTAATGTATTTTTTGCTTTTGATGTCGAAATAAATGAGTTTTTTAAACAAAAAAACCGCAGGAACCACCTAATACTTTTGGTTGTGTGAAAATGTCTGATTTTGTGCCAAATAATCGTCATTTGCGGGAAGTGTTGATTTTCTTATTTCATTCAAAGAAAATGGCGCCTGAAGCGCATCAAGAGTTCCAAAAAGTTTACGGAGATGCTGCTCTAAGTAAAACAACGTGCCGTGATTGGTTTCGTCGCTTCAAAGACGGTGATTTCGATGTTGACGACCGTCTGCGTGAAGGAAGGTCAAAAACCTTCGAAGACGCTGAATTGGAGGCATTGCTCGATGAGGATCCGTGCCAAACGCAAGAACAGCTTGCTTCAGCATTAGGAGTTACCCGCCAAGCCATTTCCAAGCGATTGCATGCGTTGGGAATGATTCAAAAGCAAGGAACTTGGGTTCCTTATGATTTGAAGCCAAGGGACGTTGAGCGTCGTTTTTTCGCCTGTGAACAACTGCTCCAGCGGCAAAAAAGGAAGGGTTTTCTTCATCGCATCGTGACGGGTGATGAAAAATGGATTTATTATAGCAACCCAAAGAAAAGAAAGTCATGGGGACTGCCCGGTCATGCTTCTACGTCGTCGGCTCGGCCGAATATTCATGCTACGAAGGTTATGCTGTGTATTTGGTGGGACCAGGTCGGTGTTATTTATTATGAGCTGTTGAAACCGAACGAAACCATCACTGGGGAACGGTATTCAATTGATGCGATTGAGCCGAGCACTGCGCGTAAAACGGCCACAATACGAGCAGAGGCACGAAAAAGTGATTCTACTGCATGACAACGCTCGGCCTCATGTTGCGAAACCCGTTAAAACCTACTTGGAAACGCTCAAATGGGAAGTCCTACCCCACCCGCCATATTCCCCAGAATATGCGCCGTCCGATTATTACTTGTTCCGTTCGATGGCATATGGTCTGGCTGATCAGCAGTTTCGTTCATATGAAGACATCAAAAAATAGCTTGATTCGTGGATAGCCTCACAAGACGAACGCTTTTACCGTAACGGTATTCGAGCTTTGCCAGAAAGATGGGAAAAAGTTGTAGCTAGCGATGGACAATACTTTGAATGATTCATTTGTAACCATTTTTTCACAATAAAGTTGCATTTTCATAAAAAAAACAGCGAGAACTTAGTTGCGCACCTAATACTTTCCTCAATCTATTTTGATTAATAATGATTTTTTACTGAATTTTTCTGAATTTGTACTGGAATATTACTGAAATAGTAATAAAATTATAATAAAATTTTAACAAAATTGGGCTAGTTGTGAATACTTTTTAGAAACATTTCTGCAAAAGTTTATTATATTTTCAATAAATTATTTCCATCAGAGCGGATAATATTTTGAAACGTAAACTTAAGTAAAAAATTATTTCTTATATATTTCATATTTTTGTTATAACTTTTTAATAAAGAATTTTAAAACTTATTTTTATATAACATTTTTTCTTATTTCATTTCATAGAACAAATAATAAAGTTTGTATGGAAAAATCTGGGATATCCTCTCTGTTTAAAATGTTGGATAGGAAATGATAGAAAATTTATCTACCACCATATTGTATGGTGATTTTGATTCACATATTTCACAACTCATTTACGAAATTTTATAAGTGAATTCATAAGATATGATTAAACTACATAGATATTCTTTTCATTTTTATCTGACCATTTTGTAATCATCATTATAAGTAGATTTATTATGAAAGAATATTATAAGTAGTTTATTATAAAATAATAATAAATACGTAATGCGATATTTATTATAATTCATATATTCATATTATAATAGAAATATCAATTTATTATACAAACATCAATATTCGAGATGATTAAAAAGAATAGTGTCATAAAATATGATTAAAATATATAGAAAATCTGTGTTGTACGGCTTCGGTGCATGATAAGTCGTATAAATCAGTATAGGAATTCTATCCATTTCAATCATATCCAATTATTTTCTATCAAATATTTTAAGCAGGGCTGTATAATTTATTGAATTACTACGTATGCCTGTATTTTTAATTACTTCAAATTTTTTAGTAGTTCAAATTTTTTAATATTAAATTTCTATAAAGGAGATAGAAAAAGAGAGGAATTACGTTATAAATCTTTCAAGAATGCATTATGACTATTACTAACTTACACATTTTTTAGATATTTCTGCAATTAAATGAAGTTCTTGTAAAATAGTAGATATGAGATATGATAAATATTAATACACCATAGGTGTAAAATTTTTAATATTTTTTTGCTACTTTCCCATAAAAATCATAAAAATCGTATTTACCAATTTCTGCATCTTGGGCTCTGCGTCCTGATTTTTATTTGAAAATTGTTCAGCCATGGCTGTAACTTTATTGTAACCAAGCGCACTACCTTCTTGAATCTTCTTGCCTATACTCTTGAGAGTATTGTCTATATCAGCGTACTTACTATAGGTATCCTTTGGATCGTTGCCCCGTTTCTCCATTTTGATCTGCCGAGCTAGAAACTGAACAAAACATATACACATCTGAAAAAGTGTAAAAAAGTCAACGTTATTGAGTGTTTTGTGCTAACCTGCTCGCGACTCCATTTTGGCACTCTTTCAATGCGATCATGACGTACGCTGCGACCCATTTTATTCTCCTCGATTTTTTTTTCAATTTCTTTTACATTCCAATCAGTTTTCTCGATTTTACCTGTACAAAGGATTGTACTATTAATCTGTAGCGCACAATACAATGTTTCAAATAAATTAATTTTAGTAAAATGATATACACAATATAATTTTAACTCTGAATTATTTAAATTTTCTTTAATTAAAATTCATCTTAAAATTATCTCAAAGTTATCCCTAGTAGCATAAAATGTTGGCGCAATATTGGGAAATTATGTAAATCCAATATTGATTGATTTCCTAACATTGATTCAATATTGTAAATCCAATATTGATTGATTTCCTAACATTGATCCAATATTGTAAAATGGATATCGCCTCTTATTTAACCAATATTGGTTGGCAATATTGGTCCAATAATATTAGACAATATTGGGCAAATATTGTAACGCTCTTGCGTTACGTGCGATGGTCTTAGTCGGTACGGTCCAAGGTTTAGGCTTAATAAATTTGAAGCAGTGTAACAATAAGTATAAATTATGTGCAACAATAAGTATAAATTATATTCTCGAATAAGTGTTATTTACAATTATATACAAGTAGAGCGACGCCGTTGGTGCGTGGTCGCGTTTTTGTCGTGATGATAGCTGCGTTTTTGTCGCGTTTTTGTCGCGATGACAGCTGCGAGCGTCCGGACTCGTGCGCGGTTCGCGGGACGCGGTCGGTGTTGTTTCGCGGTCTTCTATCGACCGCGCTGTGAGTTTGTGTACTCAGCGGGATTTAAACGGTTGTTGATACCGGCTTTCAATCGAGCCGGTTTCGAAACGGTTATTGTCGCGGTGTGTTTCGCGACTTGTATACGCGAGATGCGTTATGCGACGTCGGAGCGGTTTGCTAGCGCGATGATACGTTTAGCGTCGTTCTCGAGAGCGCTCCAATGCGTTGGAGATCTCGGCCGCGTGGTCGGTGTTCTCGCGGTGGGAATAAGCGGGACTAGGTAGCGGATGTCGACGTCGTGAATCACCTCGGTCGACGAAACGGTACTGGTAGAGGATGTCGACGTCGCATATCCAACTCGGTCGACGGGATATCTAGGAAGTGGTGAGGCGAAAGGTTCGCTACGAGTTCTGTGCGGTTGAGCGTCTCAGAGGAGTTCTCCGGCGGATCTCTCTTGATATTGTTTTCGCATCCGCTTTTATACGCGAATTTTAGAAACAGCGAAGCTGTTTGTTGATTTCGCGGATGTTCGGCGCTTTGTTACGCGGGTCTTCGCCGTAAACAATTGAATAATTGTCGTAACGATCTGTTAACTTTCATGGATCGTCACAATGTTAAGCAATAATATTTACTCAATTTTTTCACGTTGGACATTAATTGGATCATAATGTGAAACTAGATATTCCTAGAAAATTTATAAAATGTTCCTAAAATCCATAATTAACATTCCAAAAATATCCCAAAGTATTCCGGAATATTCATAGAATTTATAAGGAATATTCAAGTAAGCACAAAGAGTTCCACTTTTTACAAATATTGGCGAATTGATTGAAATGAAGAATTAGTCAGCATTTGCTGACTTTACTTGAAATTTAAGATTACTTGATTCCAAATGTTATATTACACTTAAAAATTCTTACTAACACTGGGATTTGAAATTGGACTTGAGGCACCTATAGATTATGAACTTATTGCTTTAGACACTATATCACTTCTTCGATCTATATAAACGTCTTATATTTTGTCTATATATGTTGCAATTAAGGCAATAATATAATTTTTTTATATGATTTAATTTTAATAAAAATTATATTTTCCGTACTTTTATTATTAATTTAAACATTAACTAGTGAAGTGAGGTCTACGAAACATATTCCGCATATTCCATTTCGGCCTTAAAATTTGTATAGTAAAAATTTTTTATTGCTCTTATTAAATAGACAAAGTCATAAGAGATTATAAAATAACGTGTAAATGTTGAAATATAATATTGGCAATAGATTATCATTTATTCAGAAATCAATATTAATATTATAATTAGGAAATATTGGCCAATGTATTAGGTGGTAAACTTAGTTCCTGCGGCTCACGGTTAGATGACGTTAGTTGTAGGTGTAATTTATTTTGACATCTGAAACTGGCTGCATTTTAGAAGTTAGACATTTGTCAATAAAATTCAGTGCGAAGAGATTCATTTAAGCGAGCAGTGCTATTTTTTCTTTTGATTAAATATGGAACGTGATAAGTTGTTTTTTCGACATGTGCTGCTTCATTACTTTGACTTGAAAAAAACTGCAGCTGCAGCTCATAAATTGCTTTTCGAAGCTTATGGCAATTATGCTCCATCGGAAAGAACATGCCAAGTATGGTTTCAGCGATTTAAGAGTGGTGATTTTGATGTCAATGATAAAGAACGCTCAGGCCAACCGAAAAAGTTTGAAGACACCGATTTGCAGGCATTATTGGACGAAAACTCTACTCAAACGCTCCAAGAATTGTCTGCAGCATTAAATGTTACTCCGATGGCTGTTTCCAAACGTCTACATGCAATGGGAAAAATTCAAAAGGAGGGAAAATGGGTACCACACGAATTAACCGCAAATGCCATTGCGAATCGCTTAAACATCTCTATTTCTCTGCTCGCCAGGCAGAAGAAGAAGAGTGTTTTGTGGCGCATAGTGACTGGCGATGAAAAATGGATATACTTCGATAATCCAAACGAAGAAAATCATGAGTAGATCCTGGCCAACCATCGACATCCACACCAAAGAGAAATATTCATGGCCACAAAGCAATGCTTTGCATTTGGTGGGATATGCACGGCATCGTTTATTATGAGCTACTCAGACTAAACGGAAGTATCACGGGGGATCGATATCAATCACAATTAAACCGTCTGAATGAAGCATTGTTGGAAAAAAGGCCAGCAGTAGCCAGCAATCGACGTAAAATCATGCTTTTGCACGACAACGCTCGACTACACGTTGGCAAAGCCGTCAAAGAAACACTGATACAGCTCGAGTGGGAAGTTCTCCCGCACCCAGCGTATTCACCAGACTTAGCTCCTTCGGACTATTACTTGTTCCGGTCGATGCAGCACGGCTTGGTGGACTTCAGAAATTACGAGGATGTGCGAAAATGGATCGACGAATGGATTGCATCAAAAGACCAATCGTTCTATCGTCGCGGAATCTACGTGTTGTCCGAAAAATGGGAAAAATGTATAGCTAGCGAGGGAAAATACTTTGATTAATGTATTTTTTGCTTTTGATGTCGAAATAAATGAGTTTTTTAAACAAAAAAACCGCAGGAACTAAGTTTACCACCTAATACTTCCAATGTAAACACAGTATCGTATAATTGTTGTAAACATAACATTAGTCGTTCATTAGCCTTTATTCTATATATAATTTTCATATTATGTTGGAAAATATTGGCCAATGCACTTTCAATGTAAATGCAATATTGTGTATTTATTGACGTGTTATATTGGTAATAGATTAACATTTATTCTGAGATCAATACTAATTTTATATTGGAAAATATTGGCCAACGTATTTTCAACGTAAATCCAATATTATATAAACATTTGACAATATTAGTTATATATTTGTAATTATTCCATGCCTAATTGGCTTAACATTGAGGAATTTGGCCAATATAAATGCAATACTATCTTATTATTGACACGTAATATTGGCAATAAATTAACATTTATTTCTTTAAACAATATTATATTGGCAAATATTGGCTATTGCATTGCCAACATAAACACAATATCGTGCAATTGTTGAAATATAACATTGGCCGTACGTTGGCCTTCATTCTATATGTAATATTCATATTATATTGGGAAGTATTAGCCAATGCATTTTCAATGTAAATGCAATATTGCGTATTTATTGATGTGTAATATTGACAATAGATTAATATTTATTTTAAGATCAATATTAATTTTATACTGGGAAATATTGGCCAACGTATTTCCAATGTAAATCCAATATTATATAAATATTTAACATACAATATTAATAATATATTGCTAATTATTGCATGTTCAATATTGGCTGAATATTGGGAAATATATATTCCCAAGATAACCAATGTTTAGCCAACATAAAGCTAACGAATTTTGCTACTAGGATATATGTCATTATGTATTAAAGAATATATGTTCCTCGCATATAATTAGATAATTAATAAAATCATACTTTTATAACTTTCTAAAGGCACACCGTTACTAGGTTACTAGGAGAATAATGGATAGTATGCATACATGGACAGCGGATCTTAAAGCAATCTTTGACTTTGAGAGACTGACAGTTGTACCACCTAGTACAGTAACATTGTTTCTCTCTGTAGTCGCCGTGCGCTCGGGATTGTGTTAGAGATGTAGTTTCCAAACGGCATCCCTAAGCGTTATATAGGGAGGGGAGAGTATTGTGAGCAAGGTTGGGTACGCATAATACTTCACGTTTTATGCGTAAAGTTTTATGTACAGAAAACTCGAGTATAATCTACGCAGATAAATAAATGAGGTTTTCTGCTGCATAAAACTTCTTTTAGAGCTATTCTACATTTGCATAAGCGTGGTCGTAAATGCTTCTATATGATTACGACAACCAATCAGAATAAAGTAATTAATGAATAAAACATTCTGATTGGTTGGCTTTATAACTATTTCGTATATAAGACAAAGCATAAATATTTGCCCATGATCATGAAAAACATGAAATTGTTAAATCTAGTTCATCGTTGTATTCTATTTTTTAATTTCTTTATATCTACATGTATATGTTGGTTCGACCTCCTGGGGGTACGTACCTGGTACGTCCCTAGGATTCTTTTCAAATTACTTATTTTTTGGCGAAGCCGTACCGTTTCGGTGATGCACAATATCTCTTCTCAAATCATGGAATGGTATATTAGTGCAAGCTGCCTGGAACTATATATTGAAGGAAGAAAGATTATTTTAGGTTAGAGTGAGCATATCTCAGGAGTTTTCTGCATTTTCTGCATGTTTTCTGCATATTCTGCACGTTTTCTGCGTATTCTACGCGTTTTCTGCGCATAATAGACATTTGATGCATATTATGCGCACAATTGTGCATAATACCTTCCTGCCACGCATATTACCCATCCCTGATTATGAGCGTGGAACGTCAGGTAGCTCAGTAGTTTAGAACAATCGCCCGGCAAGTGAAAGGCCCGGGTTCGAGTCCCAGTCTAGTAAACCGTGCTCTCGATATTTCTCTCTGTCCGGAACGAAAAAGACGCAGGTCCCGAACGCGTGGCGTCCTGCCGCCACCTAATACGCCCTCCTCCTTCTGTAGAGCATGTATAATAAGGTAGTAAGATCAAACTCATATAACAAACTCATAATAAAAAACTTAAAAAAAATATTTTTATACATAATAACCAAAATAAAGTATAAAAACTTGGCGTGCCCGAGTCGTATTTAGAATATTAGTCTTTACTGTAAAAATTTAAAATGTGTATGTGTTTGTGGGGAGGAGGGGGAAGGACACATATGTGCTTGTTTTAATACGATCCGGGCACCCCAAGTTTTTATACTTTAATTATTATATATAAAAATATTTTTTTAATTTTTTGTTATGAGTTTGTTATATGAGTTTGATTTTTATATTGGTCTTTTGTATCAGTTATATCTATTGTAATTTAGTAATAATGGATCATTAGTTATAATCTATTCTAATTTGATAATAATGAATCATGTACTTGAATCATTTTACTGATTTCATATATTTTAATTGAGTTTTATTTTTTTTTAATTTTTTAAATAAAAATGTTTTGTTAGGTTGCTTTTTTACACAACCAGAGGTTTTTAATTGAGGTCTTTTTAGATTTTTTATAAAAAGTTTTTGCTAGGTACAATTTACTCGTCTTTATATGTATTTTACGTATTTAATACTGGCGTATTTTTTTTACTTTTGTAGTCTTTTTGTTTTTATGATATCACAGCTTTTTGCATGAATTAAGAAAATCTTATTATGTTTGTTCCGCGAAGAATTGTGTAAAAAAAATTCTGCAAATTGTGTAAAAATAATTCTGCAAATTGTGTAAAAATAATTCTGAAGAAATAGTTACATAGTTTAGAATAGAATAGAAATAGTTTAGATTGTCCACAAAATATATCGATATCATTTACGGATTGCGACGAGAAACATTCTGCTGTGCATGTCATACTTCAACTTTTTGTTTAGTTTTATATAAAATCTGCTTCATTTGCAGAATATAAATTTTTTTGTATAAAATCACCATTTTGTTATACACTCAACTTTCAATTTATTTTCAGATGACATTCTCTCCAATAAGTTTTGTTATATTTCTAATATAATTTTCTTCAATATATTGCATTTTATTATTCTATATGTTGCATTATATTATTATTTGTCAACATAGTATATTTATATTTTTTAATAGTTGCTACAGCTTGTTTCTTATATTTACAACAAATTTCTATTATATAAATTCCTTTCTATATGCGTTTCTTTTTATTTATTACTTTATTATTCTTGTGTCCCAGATAACAAAATGATTTCAGTGATATTATGGTGCGCACATGCAGTGCGTATAATCCGCACGGCTTGCACGCATATTATCATACAGATACGTCTTCATATGAGACCCATATTGCTCGTACACGTGCGACCTCACGTATGCGGGTCATATGAATCTCCACTGGGGTGCGTTCCGTATTAACGTCCGCATGACAACTTTTCGTTCAAAGCCGTTCCGTTTAACAAAGTGTGACGTCATAACCGCGTTTCGTTTCACAATTTCCGAACGCCCGGGCGACAACTTTTCGTCGTGCTCGGGACTTCGATGAAAAACGTCTCGCATACGCAGAACAGCACAGTGTAATGAAGCGCGACGATGAAACATATGTAGAATTGCGTTGTAGGTTATGTTTATGTTCTGTCACTTTTGTGTTTGAATATAAACATAAAGAATATAATATATTTGAAGTTTTATATCTCAGTTTAATTTTATTTACTTTTAGGTACAACCTGTTATGGATAACTTAAAGACAGCTGGATTAATTGTGATCAGTTATTTAAACAAATTAATATTTTTTGATCAAAGCATTGACAACAATGATGAAGAAGATAGTGATGAAGAAATAGAATTGTATTTGCACATGTTGAAAGTCCGCATTAATAATCCAGTAACCAGGCCTCATCGCATTGAAAATTTTATCGAACAAGTTGTCGATATGTCTACCGCTTCCAAATTTCAAAGCCACTTCAGAATAACCGTGACAAGTTTTCAATGGCTTTTAAATCATATAGCTCCGCTATTACAAAGTGCTCGAGCAACTGGACACCAAAATATAGATCCAAAACGACAATTACTCGCCTTTTTGTGGTTATTAACAACACCAGAGAGTTTTCGATAACTAAACAAGTTATAAAAAGTACAAAATATTCATTTTCATATTCAGTATAACATTTTCCTTATTTTGCAGATCAGTCGGTAGTCGTTTTGATCTAGGAAAGTCTACACTATCTATTTTTATGAACAACGCCAACAAATAGCATTATCTTTTCAAGCTTCTGCTGGAATAAAAGTTGGTGCTATCGATAGAACCTATATTCCTATTAAGGCTCCAAGTTCAAATCCGAATGTCTATATTAACAGAAAATGTTTTCATGCTATAACTCTGCAAGTAATATGCGATAATAAAATGTCAATTCTAGATTGCTTTGCTAGGTTATCCTAGCAGAATATCAGACATCAGAATTTTTTGAAATTCGCCAATATACGAAGATTTCCGAAATTATCCAAATAATTATTTTGATGAAAATCAATTTATTATCGAGAATAAAGCATATCCTGTTTTGCAATGATGCATACCTCCCTACATTAAAAGAAGAAATATTACGGAGACAAAAACATTTCAATACTTGCCACGCCAAGTCTCACCAAGTAGTTGAACGTTGTTTTGCCCTTTTATTTGGAAAATTTGGACGACTGAAATATTTTGATATGAATCGAACAGACTTCATAGCACCAATAATAATTGCTGCATGCATTTTACATAACATATATTTAAATAACCAAGAAAATGAAGAAATACGAACTATGCTTATAGATGAAAGGCTTCAGGCAGTGGTGAATAATGCTGGCAATGTCAATCATGAAGCAGCTAATTATGACAATATGAACGTAGCAGAACTTGAAAGAGAAGGTCACGCATTACAGGATAGTGTCGCAGAATATTTGTATCCATTTCAATAAAAGTCACATATTTCATGAATCATTGACTTTATTTTATATCCAATCTAACGATGTGTTACTTTTTCCATTTACAGTTTATTACCCAGACACCACGATGTCTAAAATTGACGCATAAGATATCTTTCTGAAATATCTTAAAGATTCTTAAAGAACTCTTAAAAATATCTTAAAGTTCTCTTATGCGTCGATTTTAGACATTCTGCTCACTAGGTATTTTCGATCTTTTTCAAAAATATAGTTTTATTTGAAAATTTTATACATCGTAAAAAATTGCATTGGAAAAAACTACGTAATATATAATATATAAGTTTTCTTAAGAACTACTTGAACACAAAGTATCTTAACTCAAATAATTGTACTTACAAACTACTTGAACGTTAACTATATTTTTAACGTTAAATATAATTATTTATTTATTTCGCAGTAATTTCAGATAATAAAAGTAATATCACATGAATTTCAGTATAAAAGTAGTATCACATATTTTAGTACTTCCTACTTTTTACAACAGATAGCTCGGTTAAGAGTTCCATTTCAGAGTTGCGGCAACTTTGACTTCATTCCATAAGAATGATAACTGTACTTTTAAAATATTATAGATTACACAATTTAGGTTTCTTTATGTTACAAATATAACAATTTTGGAGCAACATTTTCGATACCTCTGTTTTACAATTCGGCATATAACATAAAAAATTAGAACTATTGTAAAAAAATTAAAATATTTCTTTCATATTAAAACATTTCTTTGATATAACAATCTCCATTACGATATCTTAGTGATCTATCTTGCAATATAGGGTGTATACCTATGAAATGCGGATTTTCCTAACAGATGGTGCCACACATACGTTCTTACGCGTGATGATTTGACATACAGGGTGTTCAAAAAGTCCCGGACCGGTGAAATATCTCGAAAACTAAGCATTTTAGAAAAAAATGTTTCAGATAAAAGTTGTGGCGTTTAAAAAGATGTATTTACTGATCACATCAGTTTGAC
>NW_022639482.1:540585-543060 GCF_010583005.1 Odontomachus brunneus
GTCAAACTGATGTGATCAGTAAATACATCTTTTTAAACGCCACAACTTTTATCTGAAACATTTTTTTCTAAAATGCTTAGTTTTCGAGATATTTCACCGGTCCGGGACTTTTTGAACACCCTGTATATAGTATTTCGTTTGGCTATTCCTAACCTACAAAACCATACATGTGGAAAATTGTGACAGTGTAAATATCATAGTCTTTTTCTGCTTTGAAAATGTCGAATTTCGTACCAAAAAAAGACTATTTGCGGGAGGTTTTGATTCATTACTTCATTTTGAAGAAAACTGCTGCTCAAACTTATCGAATACTTGTAGAAGCTTACGGCAAACATGCATCAACTCAAGACACTTGTAAACGTTGTTTAAATCGATTCAAAATTGGTGATTTTGATGTGAAAGACAAGGCTAAAAGAAAACCACCAAAAAAATTTGAAGATGCAGTGTTGCAAGCATTATTGGACGAAGACTCCACTCAAGCTCAATCACAATTGGCGGAAGTATTAAATGTGACTCAAAAAAGTGTTAACGAGCGTTTGCACGCGATGGGAAAGATTCAAAAAAAAGGAAAATGGGTATCGCACGATTTGACTGAAAGACAGATAGAGAATCGAAAAGTCACCAGCGAACTCCTGCTGAAAAAACATCAACGGAAGAGTTTTCTGTATCGAATCGTCACAGGTGATGAAAAATGGATATAATTTGAGAATCCCAAACGAAGAAAATCATGGGTTGATCCAGGCCAACCATCAACATCGACTGCAAGATGAAATCGCTTCGGAAAGAAGTCAATGCTCTGTGTTTGGTGGGGCCAAAAGGGTGTTGTTTATTATGATTTACTTCTCAAATCTGGTGAAACGGTTAATTCTGCTCGTTACCGTCAACAAATGATTAATTTGAACCATGCATTGATCACAAAACATCCAGAATGAGTCCAAAGACATGGAAAATGATTTTGCTACATGATAATGCGCCTGCCCACACCACAAAAGTTGTCACGGAAATTTTAAAAAAATTAAATTGAGATGTACTACCTCACCCGCCGTATTCGCCGAACATTGCTCCTTCGGACTATCACTTGTTCCGGTCTATGGCGCACGGATTGGCTGAGCAACACTTCGCTAATTTCGAAGAAGTGAAAAAATGGGTCGATTCATGGTTTGCTTCGAAAAATAAAAGTTTCTATCGTCGCGGAATCCACCTTTTGTCAGAAAGATTGGAAAAAGTTGTAGCGTCGAATAGCGCATATTTCAAATAAATAGCTTTAACCATTCACTACAAATTAACATGTGTTCTTCCTTTAAAAAAATCCGCATTTCATAGGTATACACCTATGGTAATATAAAATGTCATGAATTTATGATCCTTATAAAGTAATAGAATTACAATCTGATTAGGAATCTCATATTAAAAACGGAAGTTTATAATGGAAAGAAAAATACTTTATACGGAAAAAAAGTATTTAATAACTTTTAAGTTCGATTATTCATAATCGCTTAAAACAAAATTAGTAAATCTTTAAAAATAAGGAAACAAAATAAAATATAATATTAACATTATCAGAATGATTAATTGTTAATATTTGATAAGTTTGCAAATGAATGTTTGATGAATTTGCAATATTTTCTAAAATTTTTAGAGCTGCATCTTGTCGAGTCATTAACTCATTATGACGTTTCTCTTTTTAGCCTCTCTTTCTTTAAAATTTTGTTCGTATGTACTTAGTTGCTTTGCTAATTTACTTCTTCTTCTTATCATTGACTTTTCATTTTTCTTTTTTGTAATCTCTTCATCGTCACTGTATGAATTTCCTTCACTTTCAACCGATGACGTCTTACAAGTACGTTAAATCCCTCGTAAAGAAGATGCAGTTTGACACTGGCTGCACGTCAGGATCCTGGCTAAATATTTCGTCCATTTCAAAGTAGTAATCAAATTTAATCGTACTTGCTCCACTGCTTTTTCACCCATGTTATCTTTCTTTTCCATATATTTCTATTTCAGGTATTTAAATTTGTTTTTTATTTGCTCAGTTGTGTGCATCGGTAACTTTTGAGTTATCATGTCTCATTCTTTATCGTTTTTCATTGTTGTACTTTTAAATAATTTCATGGGAATTATAAACCTATTAGTTCTATGATTTCATTTCGATTCCAAAAAGTTCTGCTTGTATTGGTTGTATTGTTGTTTTCTTTTTCACTATCCGTAAAAAAGTCAGATCTTGAGACGTCCATTTCAACTTGAATTCCACTGTTTGGAAATAATGTAGCAGCTTCGGAAGAGCTAATAAACATTAATATATTCAATCAAAAAATAGGAAAAAGGGCAATTCGAGTTCAAGCACAGGACTAATAGTGCTATCTACCATATGGGTAAAAACCTTCCTTGTGTTAGGAAATCGTGTAATATTTATTGAACATGAATAATCAATATAAAACAATCATACGTTTCGGCCATGAACCCTCTTCAGTGATG
>NW_022639482.1:543070-545026 GCF_010583005.1 Odontomachus brunneus
TTTCGGCTCAACCATGAACCCTCTTCAGTGATAATAAAAAACTCAAGGTTTACGACACGAACGCATTACAATTAGTTAAAGACCTGCGTAACTTGACATGAATGCAATATTAAAGCTGACAAGACCGTTACCGAAATAATATTAAGTAGTTAATTAATATTGAGAAGTAGCCGTCATAACTATAAAAATCATAAAATAAAATAAAAAATAAGTAAAATTGAAATATAATAAATAATTAAAACTGATAATATAAAATACCTTTGTTGAGTTCAGCTAAAAGTAAACCGATCCTGTCAACGATAACATCGCCACGTCTTCAAAATACAAATAATTATAGATTTATATGCCTAGCATTAATAATGCGAAAACAACTTGTAGAAGAGAAAGAAACCAAAACAAAGTTTATTTTCATAACAAGCCGCAGTAGCTGGTGCCCAAATATTCCGTATCCTTTTGTGAGTTAAGACCTTGCTTCTGAAATTTGATGAAAATCATTTCTGAGATCAGACGTTTTAAGTAAAAGCGTTCCTCATGTAAAACTTTGACATGATTCCAATCAAAATCATAGTTCTTCCTCAAACGATGTTCCTGTATGGCCGTTAACTCCACCGTAGAACTCTTAGGAATTCTCCTATGCTCGCCAATACGTGTAGAGAGTCTTCTACTAGTTTGACCAACGTAAGAAGCATCACAGTCACTGCATTGCAACCTAAATACAACGTTATTATGGAAACCAAGAGGCAACCTGTCTTTATGCACACGAAATAATCCTGATAATTTATTAGTGCAAGAATAAGCAATATCTGTCAAATTATTTCTAAAAAGCTTTGTCAGTCTTTTCGAAATTGGACCACAAAATGGTAAGATAAAATATTTTTTAACACATCCAGAAGCTGTTAAATTTGTTTCTATTGTCTTTGTAACTCGTTCACCATTCACAATAAGAAACCTCAGTCTACGTTTAATAACTTTAAAACTTATTTATATTACACGATTTCCTAACACAAGGAAGGTTTTTACCCATATGGTAGATAGCACCATTCCTGTGCTTGAACTTGAATTGCCCTTTTTCCTATTTTTTGATTGATATCTTCGTTTGCGAGTTCTTATTTTTTTAAATATGTTAACGCGGGCAGAAAATATGCGTTTTAAACAGGTGTATTTCTTAAAATTTCTGTACTTTATCTCTTTATATTTTGGTAATTTTATTTCTAAACGTCTCAAGGAACTTAATAAGTTGGAGATTTCCTTTGTTAAAGTTTCGATACAGAATTTTTAAGAAAATGTAGGAATAATATCCAGCCTCCTCATTTGAAAAAATTAAAGACCGCCCTTATTGAAATATCATACTAAGAATCATTGATTAATTATTTATTTTCACTATTAAAAGTACAGTATTTAGTAATATTCTGTGATTCAAATACAGCTTTTAGTACTCAAGTATTTCAATATTTAACGTTACAAATCCTACCTTATGATTGATTTCAATACTTAAATATGTAATACTTCGTCCAGTGATAAAAAACTTACGCAGAACATTGTCAATATTTAAATACTAATATATAAGGTGTAGTAAAAAGAAATCCATTATTTTTCCCACAGATGGCTTCAGTAATGTGTATCTCGCGTTGTATACGAGGGTGGTCTGAAAAGTTTCCGACCTCAACGTGAAGATAGCAGCACTTGTAAATAAAAGCTAGTGAATTTCGTTGTTCATCTGTTGACAGTTACTCACCGAAGTTTCAGCCATTTTGGACTCGCAGTTGTTATGTAACAGTCGTTTGAGTAAGTTGATGTGAGTGTTTTTGTGAAAATGGACAAAATCGAGTATCGAGCTGTCATTAAATATTTGTTTTTGAAAGGCAATACGCCTACGCAAATCAAAGATGAGTTGGATTCTGTGTATGGGGACTCTGCACCATCATTTACGACAGTGAAATTTTGGGCCGCTGAATT
>NW_022639482.1:545281-545690 GCF_010583005.1 Odontomachus brunneus
CAAGTGATTACCACCTGTTCCTGTCTATGGCGAATGATTTTGCTGGTGAAAAATTCGCCTCAAGAGAAGCTTGTGAAAATCGACTGTCCCAGTTTTTCGCCAATAGGGACAAAGGTTTCTATGACAGAAGTATAATGGAATTACCTTCAAAATGGCAACAAGTTATCGAACAAAACGGTGCATATTTGACCTAAATCGGATCATTCTAGCTACGCTAAATAAAGCCTTCAATTTCATGCAAAAATAATGGATTTCTTTTTACTACACCTTTTATAATACTTTGCTAAGTGATGAAATATTTACGCAAAATACTGTTCAGATTAAAAGTATTAACCCAGACAGCATACAATATTAGTAAGTTATTAGATAAATATTTATAAATATTTATTTTAAATTACTTTTTTAAAAT
>NW_022639482.1:547345-556644 GCF_010583005.1 Odontomachus brunneus
AAAGAGAGAGGAAAAATTATGAAAATCTATATTCAAAATATTATTAAAATATAGAAATAACTAAATATCCAAACATTTTACATAATATTTATTGTAAACAAAAAATTAATATTTTGTAAATATTTCTATAAATATTGCACATGAAAAAAATAAATATAATTATTTATTATTATTAAATTAATAAAGAAATAAGAAAATCGAAATTTAAATTGGTAATACCTTAGAAAAAAATTCTTTAAATGAAAGAAATATATTTTGTTACATATAATTTCTTAACTTAAAAAAATATTTGTTAAATTTTAGAAAATATATAATAAATATAAAGAAATATTTTTTTAAATTTGTAAAATAAGCTGTAAAATTATGAATTTATAAATAAAAAAAGTGATTTCTTTGATTTAAAATATCTATATATATAAGAATAAACAAATGATTTCTTTAGAAGGAGAAAATCAGTGTTTTAAATGTAAAAACTGTTTAAATAAATATTTGCTTGTTTTAAAAGTAAATAAAATACAAGTAAATCATTTTATAAATCTGAATAAATTATTTTCTAATATTAAAAGTATATTTTATGTTTCAAATTAAAGTTTCTTTTATTATCAGAAAAAAATTTATTTAAATTTAAAAAATAATTTATTTTACTTACTTTTAAAACATGTAAATATTTTTTAAATATACTTTCTACACACTTTTTAAAACATATATTTTAAAAGAATCTATTCTCTTCTTTTAAATAAATCATATGTTTTTTTATATGGATATATCATATGTACACAATATAAAGCGTCTCTCAATCAAAGTGACAGTGACGAAGTAGGTAAGGTGAACGACACAAGAATCAGCCCAAGTAACAGACTCATGTCAAAATGACGTAAAAAACTGATCATAACTGGTCGAATGACGTCAGATGACTAAATAACGACGTCTTTAAAACGTCTTTTTTGTGACATCTTAATGACGTTTCTGTATAACGTCTTAAAAACGTCTTAACGTCTTAAAAACGTATTATTGATGTTTAGAGACGTCATAAAACGTCATTAAGTCGTCTAAAATGTCGTCATCGATCTGTGTATCATTTTGACGATATTCTCACGATATTTTTGATCATTCCTTGATTATTTTTTATCCTGAACTTACTTAGATTTGGATGTCACTTTGACGTAAGTCTGCTGGGAGAGGTCTCAGGCTCGAATCTCAGCAATGCCCATACAGCACAGAAGCTTGCAGCAACATTGCTACAACGTTGCAAGATTGCATATTGCAGTGCAATGTTGCAGAGATTTTGCAGTGACATTAATTTGCAATATTACTTTAGCAATATTGCAGTAATATTTTAAAAAATATTACGAATATAATATATTTTATTTATTGATTACTTATTTTTGTTACTGGTATTTCAAATTCAGTAATGTTTTACATCAATAATACTTATAGAATAGTACTTATAATAGCACTCGTTAGTGGCAATCATTAATTTGTCTTATTGCATATTTTTTGTACTTCTTATACCGTTTTTTCAGAGAAAATACTTTCTTTAGATTTAATATTCGTACTTGTTTAATTTTGTGGTTTTTTTTTATTTCATTAAAATATTATATTCTTAAACGAAATATCATTTTTTAAAATGATGAAAATAAAACTTTTATTTCGTTCAAGGAAACCATGTCATTTGATGAAACAACACTATTGTTTTAAATAATATTTTTTAAAAGTTTCTCTCAAAATTTAGTAATTCGATTTGTTTAATTTGGATTTTCTTGGATTTTTTAATTTTTTTTTGTTGGATTAATCATTATAACATTTTGTTAAAAATGTAAAAGTAATTATCACTGGTTCACTACATTACATCAATATTCATCGCATATCGAATGTTGCATTGTTTCAATATCTATCAACAAATTATCCAATAAACAACAAGTAAAAATTATATAACTATTATTTGGTGTTTGCTAGGTATGTTATAATATACTGTGAATACTATAAGGATACATTATATAAGCATGAATTGTAAGAACATCGTTGGAGTCATCAGAGTCACCGCGCGCGCGCTCGATCTTCAGGTTAAGCAACAGTTTAATGCGGTCAGGACATGGATGGGTGGTGACCAGTGGTATACACCGCTTGGGATCGAAATTATCACAGGAGGATTTATGAAAGTTTTGGAATGTGTTGACAATCTTCGATATCTTGTAGTTTATGAGACATGAGACAATTAGAAATATAAGTATATTTTTGTAAACATTATGATTTTCTCATTTTTTACCTTCGCATAATAATTCTCAGTATTTGATTACTATCAACATTTAACAGTGATTTTATTATCAGTATTCACCAGAAATTACTGGCCAAAAAATTACTGAATTACTGGTAATATTTAATCACTAATAATTTTTCAGTATTTCTTAGTATGATATTTCTATAAGGGCGAAGTGTGTACTTATATAGCAAAAGTTTATCAAGCAAGGTAAAGCGCGCTAATTGGTATTATGCAAAAAGAAACCTTGACATTGAAATTAGAAACGGTGTTATACATAATCATTTCTTAAGACGTCGTAATTTTCTCTTATCTAAATCACTGATGCGTTCTCTACCTTTCTTTTTGTGGCGCAGATTTTGTATATTGCAGTATGCGAGCATTACTAATTATTAATTAGCGGAATTTCGTCGTTTGGAGAATAAGTTTCGGCTTTTGTGTAAAAAAGAACGTTTATCTATGTTTAATGAATTGGACCCCATTAATTATTTTTATACGTTTACAAATATTGGTCCGGTAAACAAGAAGCTTTATTAGTGCTAATAGTGACATTATTAGTGCTAATAGTGACACTACTAATACTGCTAGTGAAATTATTCTTTTCTTTTTAATAAATCATTTGTTTTCGTACATGAATATACCACATGTATACAATATAGGTAAAGTGTCTCTTGGTGAAAGTGACAGTGGCGCAGTGGTGAACGACTTAAGAAGCCAGAGGTCTCAGGTTCGAGTCCCAGTATGGTAAGTAAATTTTCGAAATACAATTTAAATTGAATTAAGTAGCATGTGAAACAATAAAGTGGAAAATTCAAGAAAAAAGAAAAATATTTATATTTTTATAAATATTTTTATAATATTTATAAATGTTCACGTTTATAAATGTAAACGTTTAATAAATATTTAAAAAACGTTTATTAAATATTTTAAAAACGTTTTTTTCAAAACGTTTGAAAAAACATTTTAATGTTTTTTCAAAAAAAGAGCGAACTTAACCCATTGTTTTTAACGTTTTAAAAGTAACTACTAGAACTATTACTACTAACAGTGTCACTAATAGTGTCACTATAGCGAAAATATCATCACTATAGTTCTAACAGTGCCATTAATAGTACTTTTTCATAAGGGCCTTTTCTGCCCAAAAATCACTTGCACGAAAAAATTTCTGTTGGGGCTTAAATGTTTGTGACGATGCACCCTCACATCGTCACTAGAACCGGTTCGACCGACTACCACTCGGTCCGTGCACCGGCGCGTTGCGCCATCTCAAACGCCGCAAGGCCAGCATAACAACACGTGTAAACAATAGACGCGCTATGTACGACCGCGCGACATCAATCACGCAACATGATCAATCGAGAGCGCGCGCCGCTATCATGCGACCGATCGACTATCACACGCGCAAAAAGCGGATCTAAACAAAGCGGATCGGGTATATAACTCGCGACGCCGAAATCCTCGAGACCAGACCGATCCGGACAGTCTATCGAGCTCGATGCTATAAAGCGGAAAATAAGGATTACGACCGACTCGTTTCTGCCACCCGCACCTCTCCAATTTTCTATCCTCGCGAGCAAGAACTGAAACCTGTACGTTAGCTGCACTCTGTCGATCTTTATCGACTCTTGCTCGCATCCCGTCGACTCCACGAAGAAGGACCGAAGCCAGTACGTTAGCTGCGTTCTGTCGAACTTTCTCGACCCTTGTTCATCGCCTCTCGACGATCGAGGCCGGGAGGGAATACTTCGACACATCGGGTATTCGCTCACGATCCCGACATCTGCAAACCAAGCGCGCTAGCAGGTGCGTCTCCACCGCGAGTTCGAATACAGCGTGTCGTGCTGTGACACGGGCATATCGCCGCCGACACCGCGCGGTCCCCGCGACCGAATCGCGAATCGCGAACGCCGAACTGCGACACGCAACCGCCTGCCGAATATCTATGTTTCGTATAGCGATCGCGCTATACGCTCCGCCTACCGTCTTAGTTGTCACGACCTACCGAAACCGCAACCCGGTAACTGGCGCCGTCTCTCAGGAGAACTACGTATTCGTTCGATACCACTCTGTACCAAGGACTAATAAATTATTTTGTTATTTTTATTTATTCAACCACGTGTCTTGTCAATTATTTTCCAAACCCGGACTCCGGCGAGCAAATAATCCGAAGGCATACTCGACAACCGATACGCGCCCTTATAGAAATATCATACTAAGATCATTGATTAATTACTTATTTTCAGTATTAAAAATACTGAAAATAAGTAATTAATCAATGATTCTTAGTATGATATTTCTATAAGGGCGCGTGTCGGTTGTCGAGTATGCCTTCGGATTATTTGCTCGCCGGAGTCCGGGTTTGGAAAATAATTGACAAGACACGTGGTTGAATAAATAAAAATAACAAAATAATTTATTTGGTATCGAACGAATAATTTTAATATAATTAAATAAGTAATTAATCAATGATCTTAGTATGATATTTTTATAAGGGCGGAGTTCGGTTGTTACATGTTAGCTTAATATCTCTATTTTAATGTACCGCGGGGCCGTTTTCGAAAAATCAATACAGTGGACTTAAGACGGCGCTTTTAGTAAAAGGAGTGTTGTAAAAAAAATATTTACTTATTGAAAAAATTTTACAAAAGCACTAGGAAAAAATTCTTCTTTGGTCTATATTATGCAATTTTATATATACTTCTAAGATTCATACTGATATTAGAAAAATTCAAAATGGATAAACGAAAATGGCGGCAAAGAAGTGGAAAAGCACGAAATGATAGATATTTCCTACATACACAATTTCTGACAGTAAAAAACAGACTGGTTCTAGATGGTATAGTGTACTTAGGTAATTTTATTCTCAGGTTTAGTCCTTTGATAATACAGTTAATTAAAAATAGCGTATTCAATATGGCGACATAACCTAAAAGAACATCAGTATAATCAAATTATTAAAGTTCAGTTAAATTGTTATGAAACATTTGTGAGGAATGTTTCATAAAATATGAAATATTTTTAATGATTTTGGCACATTTTGGTCATAGAGCAAATTATTCAGCTCTATAAGTCAAAATCTCAAGTCAAAATCATCAAATAGTACTCTTCTTTATTTAAAAATTTATGTCTACAGCTCAAATTACAAATTTAAGTGTGTCCTATATACATTTTATATTGGGAATGTAAATAAGTTCTCGCCGTTTTTTGTGAAAATAAATCCTTTATTTTAAAAAAAGAATAAAAAAACAAGTCAATTAAAGTATTGCTCATCGTTGGAAACTACTTTTTCCCATCTTTCTGGCAGCATTTGAATTCCACGTCGAAAAAACGACACTTCTTTTGCGGCTATCCACGAATCGATCAATTTTTTCGTTTCTTCATACGAAGTGATGTGCTGCTCAGCCAGGCCGTTAGTCATCGATCGAAATAAATAGTAATCAGAAGGCGCAATGTCTGGAGAGTACGGCGGGTGGGATAGGACTTTCCATTTCAGCGTTTCCAGGTATGTTTTGACCGGTGACGCGACATGCGGCCGAGCGTTATCATGCAGCAAAATCACCTTATCGTGTCTTTGCTCATATTGCGGCCGTTTTTCTTTCAATGCTCGGCTCAAACGCATCAATTGTCGTCGATAGAGATCTCCTGTGATGGTTTGGTTGGGTTGGAGCAGCTCGTAATACACTACCCCCAGCTGATCCCAGCAAATGCAGAGCATGAGCTTGGAACCGTGGATATTCCGCTTTGACGTTGATGCTACTGCTTCGCCGGGCTTAACCCACGATTTTTTATGCTTGGGATTACTGTAGTATATCCACTTTTCATCACCAGTCACAATACGATGTAAGAAACCTTTCCTTTTTTGTCGTTGAAGCAGCTGTTCACACGTGACAAGACGCCGTTCGACGTCTCTCGGCTTCAGTTCGTATGGCACCCAAGATCCTTCCTTTTGTATCATTCCTAATGCTGTCAGACGTTTCGAAACTGTTGTTCGATCAACTCCTAATGATTTTGCAACATCGGATTGCGTCTGACATGGATCTTCAGCAAGTAATGTTTCCAATTCTTCGTCTTGAAACTTTTTTGGTGCATCACTGCGTTCTCTATCTTGAACATCAAAATCACCATTTTTAAATCGGTTAAACCAATCTCTACATGTTCTTTCCGACAGAGCATGATCACCATAGGTTTCTACAAGAATTCTGTATGCTTCAGCTGCAGATTTCTTCTGAATAAAGTAGTGCAGTAAAATTCCCCGCAAAAACGGTTTATTTGGCACGAAATTTGACATGTTTTACGCTACGAAAAGAAAATGTTTTTTATAGGTTAATGGAAAGACACGCGCTGATTTTAAACATAGGTTATAGAACTTCAATATACATGCGTCATCATCTTGAATTATACATACAAAATTTTTATACCGCCATCTGATGGTGAAACGGCGAGAACTTATTCACACTCCCAATATATAAACTCATTTTGAACCTTATGGGTCTATAAGACATTTTTAATTAACTACATTGGGTATTTACGATAGTTTGACTTAGTACAAGTCAGTTTTACTAGGGCCGAAAGATATGATAGGCACAATCATCTAGTATTTTCATTATTCATGACAACTCAATGCTGCCCGATAAATTGAGTAGAATAGAGATAGGGAAGTATAGCGAATAGTATATGTATAAGAATTAACAATATCAGGTAATATAATTTCTTAAAATAAATAACAATAATATTACAAAACAATGAGTTATTACATTATAGAAAAATTAAAAGCACTAAATTAAATTGTGAAAAAATATCATGTATTTGTGAAATATCCAAAAATAGAAACCTATTATTCTAACCTATTATTAATCAAAATATTCTGTTTAGATTGTGTTGCTAATTTTCTAACATATGTTAGAAAATTTTTCTATGATGCTTTTATTAGTTTCTAATTTTTCTATAACGTAATAACTCATTGTTTTGTAATATTATTGTTATATATTTTACGAAACTATGTTACCTGATATTGTTAATTCTTATACATATACTATTCGCTACGCTATCCTAACTCTACTCTACCCTACTCTACTCGATTTATCGGACAGTATTGAATTGTCATGAATAATGAAGATACTAAATGATTGTGCCTATCATATCTTTCGGCCCTAGTAAAACTAACTCATACTAAACTCGAATTATCGAAAACATCCATTATCAAAGGACTAAAACTGAAGATAAAATTATCTAGGTACACTATACCATCTAGAAATAGTCTCTTTTTATTGTCAGAAATTGTGTACATAAGGAATATCTATCATTTCATGCTCTTTCACTTGTTTGCCGCCATCTTGGTTTATCTATCGATCGCCTGTTCATCGTTCATCACTCATCGCTCTCGCAAGTGATCGCTCTCAAATTATTTATCGTTATAATAATTTTGATCACTCGAGATTTCAATCGCTCTAAGCTTCTCGATTGCTCCCGAATATTCTGTCGCTTCCCAATATTCGGTAACACGGGAACATAGCTGCTGTAATAAGATTCCATACAGTCAGCTGTGTTTACGTTTCAGCTGACGTTTGGCGAACACAACGGCGAGGAGCAAGAAACAATACAATGCCGTCCAGAGACAATCCCGGCTAGAAAAAATGATATGCCGATCAAGGCCGTGAAGCACATCAGCGATAGCGAAGGTGTCTCGAAACAATTAATGTCTCGAGACAACAACGAGAGCTGTCGGAAGCTGATTGGCTTTGAAATCACGGATTCCGACCAAGGAGAGAAGCGACGAGAAAAAGATCACCTGTGTCCGGAGATCCTGAAGGAGCGGTTAGTAAAGCAGCCTAAACGAGCGCCTCCTCGAGGGTCTAAATCTATCGCGAGCTTCAGCGACTACTGCTCGCCGAGAGAAAGAGCAATACCGCGAACGCTAAAAGAGAGATACCGCGTTCCCGTTTTTTAGTGTATGTGAGAACGAGAATGCGACCGAGCGAACGACGAGCCGAGCGAGCAGGAAGACAGGAGGACGAGGATCGCAGAGAAACCCTTATAGAAATGTAATACTGATAAGTAATAATTTGGCCAGTGATAATTATTGAACGACAGTAATTATCACTGGCCAAATTATTACTTATCAGTATTACATTTCTATAAGGGAACCGGCCACCCATATAGGGTTTGCCGGACTTACAACGAACCCAAGCTTTTGCCAGAGCTATGGCACTTATCTGGCAGTTGGAGTCTATCAGCCAATATTAAACCAGTACTGGTCGATGCTTAGCCATTGAAGTCTGGCATTATAACGAACGCCGATGCTTAGCTAACGTACGACGACCAATTATAAACCAGAGTTCTGTCAGTCAGTACTCGGCCAGTACTAGTCAATGCTTGGCCATTGAAGTCTGGCGTTATAACGAACGCCGACACTTGGCGAACGTACGGCGACCAATTATGAACCAGAGTTCTGTTAATCAGTACTCGACCAGTACTGGTCGATACTTGGTCATTGAAATCTGGCGTTATAACGAGCGTTTGGCAAACGTACGACAGCCAATTCTGAACCACAGTTCTGTTAACCATAATAACAATATCTAGGTTTAGATATATGTCCGGGTTATGGTAAATTTATCTTATTAAACTAAGTTTACTAGTGTCAGGTAAATGCTAGCGACTACCCAGATAGCACATAATATTATTTATGATAAGTATTTATAAATATTTATTTCAAATTATTTTTTTTAAATATTATATAAATGTGTTATATATGTAAAGGAAAAAGTATCAAAATCTTTATTCAAAATATTATTAAAATATAGACTAAATATTTTATATAATATTTGTAGTAAACAAAAAATAAATATTGGTGGTAATATTTATGTGTATGTGTGTAAATATTTCTGTAAATATTATATATAAAAAATAAATGTAATTATTTATAATTATTAAATTAATGAGGAAATAAGAAAATCAAAATTTAAATTAGTAATGTACATACAATATAAATTATGTATAATTAGTAATGTATATACAAATATAAATTTAAATTAGTAATGTATGT
>NW_022639482.1:556654-557155 GCF_010583005.1 Odontomachus brunneus
CTGATTCAAGACACGGCTCCATTCCGGAAGCTATATCTAGACATTGTAATTTATTTGTATTTTACTCACTTTTAAAATAAGTAAATATTTTTTAAATATACTTTTTACATACTTTTTAAACATACCTTTTACATTTAAAAGGATCAATTCTCTTCTTTTAAATAAATCATTTATTTTCGTATATAGATATACCATATGTATACAATACGAAGCGTCTCTTACAAGGAAACGGTCGGGGGCGTCCCTCACCGAATTTGATGAGCATTGGATATGTTGTAGAGCATCAAAAAACATTAGACACGTATTTTTTTTTTATGTGCTTATCTCGAGGTTTAGGGGTTGAAACCACCCCTTGAAAAAAACGGACTTTTTCATTTTTATTTAATATTTCCTAAAATATGAGGTATATGAAAAAATATTTCAGACAAAAGTTTTACAGTATCTTATGCCCTTTCCATCGGTCTATTCAAATTTTTTAAAATGCAATATTTCACCCCCCCC
>NW_022639482.1:559727-560034 GCF_010583005.1 Odontomachus brunneus
TTAAGAACATTGAAAGTTGCATAAAGCAACGTAATAACGTTCAAGGCATTAAATTGCATCATTCTGATAAAAAATATTAAAATAAAGTATGTCTTTGAACTGTGATTATATAAAAAAAATATATATATACTTTATAATAAATGCAGTGGTCTTCTGTTAGTTCTAATGCCGCTTCTTTTGCTTCTCTTTGTTGATACCAAAAATATGTAGTGAATCTAAAATAAATCAATGTCGTGATAATGGAGAAACAGCTTTATAAAAGATATAGAGAGATAGATCACATAGGTGTTATGAAATTTTAAATAAA
>NW_022639482.1:560044-563077 GCF_010583005.1 Odontomachus brunneus
TGAAATATTGCATTTTAAAAAATTTGAATAGACCGATGGAAAGGGCATAAGATACTGTAAAACTTTTGTCTGAAATATTTTTTCATATACCTCATATTTTAGGAAATATTAAATAAAAATGAAAAAGTCCGTTTTTTTCAAGGGGTGGTTTCAACCCCTAAACCTCGAGATAAGCACATAAAAAAAATACGTGTCTAATGTTTTTTGATGCTCTACAACATATCCAATGCTCATCAAATTCGGTGAGGGACGCCCCCGACCGTTTCCTTGTTAGTCAAAGTGACAGTGGTGCAGTAGGTAAGGTGAACGACTCAAGAACCAGGGGTCGTGTTCAAATCTCAGCAATAGTAAGCAAATTTTTGAAGTACAATTTAAATTAGCATGTAAAACAATAAAATGGAAAATTTAAGAAAAATTCAGGAAAAAAGAAAGAAAACTGTATATAAAAATTTTTTTGTGATGTCTGGACAGTGTCGGACCAATACTGATATGCCAACATTGGGTCGATGTCGGTGGCCAGTTGTGGATCAACACTGACGTTAGTATTGGACCCTTCTTATCATTTGGACATTGCACTGACATTGGCGTAGCGGAAATTGGCGGCCGACATTGATGCGATACCAGCCCAATTCTATAATCGTACATGGGTAGATATTAATACTGCGCCAATACTGCAACAAGCATTGGCCCATTACTGGCCGACGTTTATTTACCAGTACTGGTAAACAACTCTGGGCCAGATCTGAAACGACCCTTGGACCCAGGTTATCATACAGATAGTAGCCACTGCTGTGCCAATACTTCTTCCTAGTGCTGCGCCAGCAATGCAACTCTGGCAATCAGTACTGGCCCATTCGTAAAACCTTCTATGGGCATCTACAAAACAAAGCTTTCGTCTTATGTAAGACCTCTCATCTGCTCCAATTTCTCTTCGTGTCATTGTCGTCAGAATTCGCGTTACCATCGTCCCGTCCGCAGAGCGGCTGCGAGAATAGGCTCAACCGAAAAGACCGCCCTCGGACCAAGAGTGTGTGCGTACACGAAGTATCGAGCTCCGCGAGTATCGCGAAGACGATATCGATAGATTAACAGAGCATACTCCGAAGGTTATCGGGACGAGTCCCATTCGAATAAACTGTCCATTTATCGCAAATTTCTCGTGTAATTTATTTTTACTTCCTTCCGTTCTACAGAACCCACCCCGTCGCCGACTTTAATCACAATCGAGTTACCGGTTCCGTACGGTGTCTCCAATTTATGATAAAGATTTCGCGAACTCTGTTTCGTGATTACGTTTTGCGAGGTAGTGTGACCTTTCCCGCATCTGGCGCCCAACTTTTTGCATTTTTCGGATCGTGATTCGGAGACCGGCGGTAATTTGCCAACGTGGCGAACGGGCGACTGTTCGTCTTCACGAAAAAATTTTAGCGAAAAACGTCGCAATATATTTATACAGGGTGGTCTACCGAAAATGGAACAAACGTGAATTTTAACAATTAACCTAATTTATTCGAAAAACGCTCGAACACGTCAACTTTAGTTTCAAGGGAGACATGTTAATTGGCTATCTCCGTATGCCAAACTTCAACCCCATAAGAGGAGCTCATTTTACCATAAAAATTTTAAATGACAAGAGATGTCTAGCAACATAAAATTTGAAAAAGCCATTAATTTGCTTTACAACAGTGTTTTATTTTTTTAATTTCAATAATTATTTCCCGAATAATTATAACAAATCAATACATTGTAACAAACTAAAAATTATTAAAATAAGTGAATGTGTAACATTATTCTGTAGTAATTCGTCATCTAACGGTCCTAAAGACCTTACGTAACTCAACCAGCTTATTTAGAAGATTTGTGACAACGTATTATCAAAGAATTCCGTTAAACTGTACAAATGCTTCAAAATGTGCGACAACGTTTTGAGCAAAATCTTTATTATTGTATGGAAGTTGATAGTAGTAATTTCCAACATTTACAACGTTTACGTTGACACGTAAATTGCTAGTTTAGTATTGTTTCATTGGAGTATGTGGTTTTTTTATAAATGTTATATGCATTATTACATTCTACTACATTAAATTTTATTTTTTGTTATGTTTATAACTTAACAAACGTTAAGTAACAATTATGTATTTAGTTCTTTTCATTTTTTGTATTTATATTTGAATTTAACGTCTGTAGGACCTCTAGATGACGAATTATTACAGAATGATGCTATACATCCACTTATTTTCATGATTATTTATTTGTTATAACTACTCGGGAAATAATGATTGAAATTAAAAAAATAAAACACTATTGTAAAACGAATTAATCGTTTTTTCAAATGGTATGTTGCTAGACACCCCTTATTATTTAAAATTTTGGTAAATATGAAGTTTAACCTCCGATGATCTTGACCCACCTCCGATGATCTTGACCTTGACATATGTTACAAAGGTCACCCACCTGAGTGACCTTGTAAAAGTTTTAACCGTCGATCGTTGTTCGTTAAAAAGTTATTAACAAAAAAATTTCCATAAAATGAATGTAATTTTTGGACATCGTATATACAAAAACATCGAATTTGTAAGCTAGGAAGGTGCTTCCTACTACCCTGAGTAACATTTAAAAAGTTTTAACTAGCACTCATTGAGTTAAAAAGTTATTTACAAAAAAGGTACATTAATATCAACACAGAATATATTAAGTGTAATATGTAAACAACAAGCGTGATATTTTCTAAACATTTAGTTCTCATAGAAATACGCACCCACGCGCGCGCGTGCGTGCGTACATGCGTGCATACGTGCGAAAAATATTTTTGGAATTCCAATTCATCAATAAAGTATTTGTTCATATATTTCACGTATTTTTCCTTTTAAAAAAAGCAAGAAATCGTGTGTTACAATGAGAAATTCATACAAATATACATTGAAAATTTGGAAGCCCTGTGTTACGTTCAATTACGCAATTGCGAGCGCGCTTGCAGGCGACTTGTGTTGTGTGTGCGTGCGTGCGTGCGTGCGTGCGTGCGTGCGTGCGTGC
>NW_022639482.1:564443-568131 GCF_010583005.1 Odontomachus brunneus
GTGTGTGTGTGTGTGTGTGTGTGTGTGTGTGTGTGTGAGCAACATCTTCCTAGCTTACAAATTCGATGTGTTGTATATACGGTGTCCAAAAATTACAATAATTTTCTTTTATTAATAACTTTTTAATAAACAATGAATGGCGGTTAAAACCTCTTGATTGTTACTCAAGAAGGTGTGCTTGATAATATATCAAGATCAAGGTCATCGGAGGTGGGTCCCCTAAACTTTATATTTATCAAAATTTTTATGTTGAAATAAGTTTCTGTTATGCGGTTTATAAACAGTTGTTAAGAAGTTAAAAATAATAAACTTAATTATTTTATATCATCAATTGCAGTTATTAGTGGTCGTTTGCCTTTTCGAGATATTTCACTAGAGGTGCAGGATATCTATCATGAATAATATTTTATAATTTTCAGGAATAAATTGTAACGCAAGTTTCAACGTGTCCATCTCAGTTCCTGTCTCTTTGTCCCTATATAGCTCTAACATGCAATCATTGGTTATATTCGCAAAGGTGTTATTATTGTTTATTATTATGTCTAGCGATTCATTCTTCTTCTTTCTACGCACTGTGTCGTTAGAAGGTACTTTGTTCTCACGTTTCAATTTCATCTTTTGTCTGATACGTGAAAACGAGCTGGTGTCAGGTTCAGTATCACTTGCCATTATAGAGTTACAGAGAAAGGAAACACAGATTTTTTAAGCTAAGGATGGGTTCCAATTCGTGAAATTTTCAGTTTTTGTTAGTTCTAATTGTAAACTAAATAAAAGTTATTATTTTTTTCATAGTAATTAGCGTTTTATTAAGAATTTTCCCGACTTATATCCCTGCCCGGAAACTTTTCGACGGTAGTGTACATGAGATAATTTTTTTTTATTTAATGACAAATGTGCAATAAACTGAAGCTTACAGATGTAATATTGTATTTCAATTCCAATTTTCACATTACACTGGCAAATTAATATTTATGCCTCTAAAAACTATTATATTACAATAGCAGTAGAGTTTTCAGAATTTACACATATAGTATTTAGAAGAATTTTCCATCTTGTTGTTAATATTCCGAATGTGTTTTCAATCACTCGCCTTGCACGACGATAGTTAAAAATGCGTTGTGCATCTGTCAGTTTGTCTTTTGAATATGGACGTAACATGTATAATTTTAAAGGGAACGCTTCATCGCCAACAAAAGCATAATGTGTTTTAATATATGTATTTGGCAAATTTTTTGGAGGAGATATATCGACTAAACCTGCTTCCAAAGCTATAGCAAAATCTATGTTGTTCCATACGCTTCTATCACTGAGTGAACCTTAACATATATTATGAAAAATTATAGTAAATATAAAAAAGATTAACTGAATATTAATATGTATTTTATTATTGTCTCACCATATTATGCAATGTCTATCCACGTAAAACGATATTTAGTATCACAAGCTGCGAGAAGGACTATACTAAAATATTTCTTATAATTAAAATATAACGATCCAGAATTGGCAGATGCTTTAATTCGTATATGTTTGTCGTCAACAGCATCAAGTAAATTTGGAAACTGCCACATTTCTTCGTATTCTTTAGCTATAAGTTCCCATTGATTTTTCCTCAATATTGGTAAGTAAGTTGGCTGAAGAACTTGCCACAAGACATTACAAACTTCAGAAACTATTTTATATATTGTTGAACATCCAATACAAAAATCCTATGTTTGAGTTCACAAGCTAGAACTATGAGCAAGATATCTATAAAATATAATAAGAATAATATAATTAATTCTTTATCAAGATATCTCTCTCTCTCTCTCTCTCTCCCCCCCTCTCTCTCTCTCTCTCTCTCTCTCTCCCTCCCTCTCCCTCTCCCTCTCTCTCTCGTTTTCTTTCTACACAGCTGTGTGTATATGTACGTATGTCGTATAGCTCATCATCATCATGGGTCACGTGACAGATGCCATCTAGTTCCCGATCCGCAACCGTACATCCTAGCGTCGACGAATTCTGAGATGGTTTTTTTCTAATTTCTGACTTTAAGCTAAAATATCTCGTCTTATAGGGCATGTAAGACAAAAATAAAGAGTTTTTTAATGATATAATTGACCCTAAAGAATCGATTAAGCTCACCTAGAACATCGTAAATTTAGCCGTTATAGTAAAACGATAAATCATGCCTCCGATCAACGAGATGCCACCTGTTCCTGTCTATGGCGAATGATTTTACTGGTGAAAAATTCGCCTCAAGAGAAGCTTGTGAAAATCGACTGTCCCAGTTTTTTGCCAATAGGGCATAATGGAATTACCTTCAAAATGGCAACAAGTTATCGAACAAAACGGTGCATATTTGACCTAAATCGGATCATTCTAACTATGCTAAATAAAACCTTCAATTTCATGCAAAAATAATGGATTTCTTTTTACTACACCTTATATTTATATATACGGCCCGTCTCGCCACCCGTGTACGTCGCTTCGCTTATGCGTGCACTTGGCGCGAGACACTACTGTGTCTCTTGATAGGCTGCAATAAGCAACATGTTCACGAATTTACGTTAAACTAGAGGAAAAGATTTATGATCGACTATTAGATGTACATATCAAGCTGAAATTACAATTTCAAGTATATTTGCACACGGAGCACTCGTACATGACTATATTTTCTTATAGTTTTATGTCAATCTGCGCTTGTGAAGTCCGCGATCCGCATTGCAAACATGTAATCTGAATTTAAAATTAATTGACGAGAAAGAAAAGATTTTCGTAGGCGAAATATTATAAAGATTTCCGTTTTGACTGCATCAATCAGAATGGATGCATATTACGTGTGCAATAAATATTAAATCGATCATGTATCTTTTCGTAGCGTAAACTCGTAAATAAAATAAAATAATCACTTGAGATCCATATATTTGCAATTACAATTATGAGGTCACTTTATAAGGCAGCAAAAATAGCTAAAATTAAAACTATAATAAATTTCTATGATAATAATAAACAAAAAGGAGAAAGCGATAGAAAGTGATGGAATTTACAGAGAATTTAATTGTTTTCTATCGTAATGTATCATTTCACTACGTCAAATCCGAAAAAAATAATATCGTTGTCTATCTAAGTATACTATTCACAGAATCAAATTCTCTTATTTGTTTCATATCGTTTCTTTTTCCATAATCATGTAACGATGCACACCTGCACCGTCACTACTCCGGCCCGACCGACCATCAGTCGGGCCGTGCACCGGCGCGTTGCGCCAACAATAAAACTCCGAAAGACCGACAAACAAAACACGATAACGAGTATAAACAAAGCGAGCGAAGATCACGCGAGAAATCAAGCACAGCGGAAACAATAGCGAGCGAGCGCCGCGAGCACGCGACGCACACGTGTACGACGCGCGGAGACAAAGAAGCGTCAAGTATATAATCCGCGACGCCGAATTAATCAGGACCAGACCGATCCGGACCGTCAACCGAACTCGATGCTACACAGCGGAGAGCAAGGCCTACGACCGACTCGTATCTGCTTCCTAAACCTGCCAACGATCACATCCTCGCAAACCAGGACCGAAGCCAGTACGTTAGCTGTGCTCTGCCGATCTTTATCGACTCTAGTTTGCATCCCGTCGACATCCCGAACAAGGACCGAAGCCAGTAAGCTAGCTGCGCTCTGTCGAGCTTTCTCGACCCTTGTTCGT
>NW_022639482.1:570967-571870 GCF_010583005.1 Odontomachus brunneus
CGAGCGCCGCGAGCACGCGACGCACACGTGTACGACGCGCGGAGACAAAGAAGCGTCAAGTATATAATCCGCGACGCCGAATTAATCAGGACCAGACCGATCCGGACCGTCAACCGAACTCGATGCTACACAGCGGAGAGCAAGGCCTACGACCGACTCGTATCTGCTTCCTAAACCTGCCAACGATCACATCCTCGCAAACCAGGACCGAAGCCAGTACGTTAGCTGTGCTCTGCCGATCTTTATCGACTCTAGTTTGCATCCCGTCGACATCCCGAACAAGGACCGAAGCCAGTAAGCTAGCTGCGCTCTGTCGAGCTTTCTCGACCCTTGTTCGTCACCTTTCGACGAGCGAGATCGGGTGTGAATACGCCGATACATCGGCTACTCACGCCTCATCTCGTCTCTTGCGACGCCGACGGGCAAGCGAACGCATAGCTGTCAAAACCGCGAGGACAGCATACGACACTGTGCTACGACTTCGGTACCGCCGACACCGCGCGGTCCCCGCGACCAGCCACGCGAACCGCGTACGAATCGCGAACACCGAATCACGACACGCGACCGCCTGCCGAATCTCCGAGGCGAGCCTAGCCATCGCGCTATACGCTCCGCCTACCGACTTACCTATCGCGGCCTACCGAAACCGCAATCCGGTAGCTGGCGCCGTCACCCAGAAACTTTGTATACTAATACGCGAACACTCTGTACCAAGGCTAAATAAATCTTTTTGTTATTTTTATCTTACATTCCGCGTCCGTTTATTTCACGAACCCGGACTCCGACGAGCGAATACATCCGCGGCAACGACCCCAACCGACACGCGGAGTACGGTTGTTACAATCATTTATAAACGAAAACTTAGTCAATTATAAAAAATAAATCGTAAATTCACAATTGATA
>NW_022639482.1:571880-572100 GCF_010583005.1 Odontomachus brunneus
GACGGAACCGCTCCGTATAATTCCGCCGTCGCTACCGCCACCGATACCCGTGGAGCTGCGTCCAGGCTTAATCACAATGGTACCACACTTCGCGGTACATGTGTCCCGCCGGTATCGAGTACGCATACCGGAAGGGCGATGGATGCTTAGGTTTAACAGGATAGGACAATTACGGGCCTGCCAGAGACTCCCCGACGACCCGCCCTAAGACGGGGGGGTG
>NW_022639482.1:572110-575959 GCF_010583005.1 Odontomachus brunneus
TTGATTTTTTATGATTGACTAGGCTTCCATTAATTCATAATTATGGAAAAAGAAATTATATAAAACGATCGTTAAGAGAATTTGATTCTGTGAATAGTACACCTAGATAGACAACAATATTATTTCTTTTTGTCATGATTACTTGGAATTAAATCTAATCATATTCCAACGATTGAATAAGAGAGAATGATAGAGAATCGAATGATAGAAAAACGATAGAACTTAAAATTCTATTAAGAGAGTTATAGATTGCACCAATCAGAATAGACGCATTACGTGCGCAATAAACATTAAATTAATCATGTATCTTTTCGTCTAGCGTAAACTTATAAATAAAATAAAACAGTTTTATAAATAAAATAAAACAGTTTTATTGATAAAATTCAATGATGATTACGATTATGTTCCGATATTCGCTACCAGTATTGAAGATTTATAGTTTGTGTTACGTACACGCATAGAGTTTCAATACCAGTAAATATTGGAACGTAGCTTGTGAGTTTACATTAGAGAAAAAGATACATTACTACATAGAAATTTTATAGTAAAATGTGCTACGAAATTGTCTGTGCACACTGAAAAAAATGTAAATTCAATTAATGTGATTGGAATATATATATTTTGTTGATTAGCAATATTATTAAAATTAATAAGCTAATAATTAAATAGCATAACTTATTGGTGTGCATAATAGTGCTACTGAATCAACAAAATATTTCCAATCACATTGATATGACTGAATTTACATTTTTTTTGTACCTCCCTAAATGCTTGCACGTTATTTATTATTAAAAATCTTTATTTTATTTTATGAGTTTATATATATATATATATATATATAATTTTTAATTTATAACAGATCTTAGCAATATAAATGGTATGAAGAATATAATAAAGCATTATATATGTGTAAAATACGATATAAAATATGTAATTATGCGAATATAGAGATCCAGTCAAATCATATTCTATTATTTCAATTGCCAGAAAAATTAGAAAAATCATATACTTTACAAGAATTAATAGAATATAATTTTACAAGTTGGACAAATAGTGAAAAAATATGTACTCATTGTGGAGAAAACACAGTAATTGAAAAACAAGAGATAATAACAACAAAAATATTTTCATATTAAAATTATGGTTATTTAAAATCGCTAATAACAAAACGTTTAAAATTACAAATTTAAGAATTAAAGATGTATCTACGTCAAAAGTACGTATAGCCACAGATATATATAAAATTATTAGTGCAATTTTCCACAATGGTAAAAATATAAATAATGGGCATTATACAAACGTTGTGCGTAATAAGCACACAGAATGGATTTCAATTACTGATTCCACAATAAAAAAATGCAGTTGGCCACGAAATTCCAAGAATGTATACATTTTCTTTGCTGAAAAAGTAATGTAAAAGACTGTACCTAAATAATCTACACAAAAAGCAATGAGATCATAACAGTCTTTACAAAAGAAAAAAAAGACGCCGAGTACGTATTAAAAAAAGTACCAAAAGAAAAAGTACCAAATAAAAAATACCAAAACAAAAAGTACCAAACAAGAAAAACCAATACAAAAATTATCAAAACAAAAACTACATAACAAAAAGTACATGTTAACTTAAACAAAGTGCAGATGTTTTAAATTAATTATATTCAAAAAAGAAGTGAAATCAATATAATTAACTAAATACGTATATGTATATGTATACGTATATGTATTTATTACACAAGTAATTGTGTGATAAATATCAATTATACAAAAAATACTAAAATAAAAAATACCAAAAAAAAGACAAAACGAAAAGTACATGTTAACTTAAACAAAGTGCAGATGTTTTAAATATTCAAAAAAGAAGTGAGATTAATATAATTAACCAAGTACATATATGTAAGTATTTATTACACAGGTAATTGTGTGATAAATATCAAATTTTAATGTTCAGATATTTTGAATAAGAAACATTTTTTTTTTAATCAGTTATGTTTTATGTCAGTGTTTTATGTCAATTTGTTGTTTTCTATATCGATAGTTGAGACACATTCCTAGTAGCACATATTGGATTCACATACGTTTTTTAAACGTATGTACCATTTCATAACCATTTGTAAAATGTTTCCCTCACGTTTCTAAACTGTATTTGCTAACTGACACGTTTTCATGTAGTATATTGTAATTCATCATATTTTATTAATATTAATATTACAATTATTCAATAAATATTGAACGTTGAAATATCGAAGTATCAAATTGAGAAAAATTTAACATCGGGGATCAAAAACTCGACGTGCCCCAATCAATATATTGAAATACACACACAATTTATATATAATATGATTTGGAATGAGAGAAGTAGCATACAAAGAAAAAAATGTTAATTCACTGATATAAAAGAAATATAAGATTTGATTTATATATCGACAAACATACATACAATTGTTATTATATTCATATATAGAAAAAATTCAATTTTATATATGGCAATACACACACACACATAATTCTGAATTCACGAACGATTAAAATTAATTCTACTAACAACAAACAAATATATATTTTCACTAATGTTTCAATTTATGAAACAAATATATTCATACAATACACACACACACATACACACACACATACACACACACACATACAACAAAATATGTTCATAAAGAAAAGTTCTATATACGACGACACATAGTCTTGAATTCACGAAACATTAATATAGATTTCGGCATAGTGAATATATTTCAATAATGTACATAATTCCATAATGTATAAGGTATATAAAATTATTACTAACATTATAAACATTTATATTGAAGAATGGTATATTGATTGGGGCACGCCGAGTTTTTGACCCCCGATGTTAAGTTTTTCTCTCTCAATTTAATACTTCGATATTTCAACGTTCAATTATTAATATTAATAAAATATGATGAATTACATTATACTACATGAAAACGTGTCAGTTAGCAAATACAATTTAGAAACGTGAGGGAAATATTTTACAAACGGTTATGAAATGGTACATATGTTTAGAAAATGTATGTGAATCCAATATGTGCTACTAGGAATGTGTCTCAATTATAGATATAGAAAACAACAAAATTGACATAAGACACTGACATAAAACATAACTGATTAAAAAAAAATGTTTTTATTCAAAATATCTGAACATTACAATATTGACATTTATCACACAATTACCTGTGTAATAAATAATTATATATATGTATTTGGTTAATTATATTGATCTCACTTTTTTTTTTAATATTTAAAATATCTGCACTTTGTTTAAGTTAACATGTACTTTTCGTTTTGTCTTTTTTTTGGTATTTTTGGTTTTAGTATTTTTTGTATAAGTGATATTTATCACACAATTACTTGTGTAACAAATACATACATATATACGTACTTGGTTAATTATATTGATTTCACTTCTTTTTTAAATATAATTAATTTAAAATATCTGCATTTTGTTTAAGTTAACATGTACTTTTTGTTATGTAGATTTCGTTTTGATAATTTCTGTATTGGTTTGATACTTTTTGTTTTGGTATTTTTTATTTGGTACTTTTTCTTTTTTATTAATATATTAGTAATATATTATTAAATAAAAAATAAAATAATTAGAGAAATACAATAATATTGAGAAAAATTATAATAACTTACACAAAAAGCACTTGGCGTGCTTTTTTTATAATAAAACAGTTGTTTTCCTATAAAAAAAGCACGCCAAGTGCTTTTTGTGTAAGTTATTATAATTTTTCTCAATATTATTGTATTTCTCTAATTATTTTATTTTTTATTTAATAATATATTACTAATATATTAATAAAAAAGAAAAAGTACCAA
>NW_022639482.1:575969-577058 GCF_010583005.1 Odontomachus brunneus
TCGCAAAAACAATTTTTTCATAAGACAAGTTTGATGTAAAATTTTCCGCTCTTTCGAAATCCGCAGTCAAAAATAGGGTGTCCCATTAGAAAAAACCATCGTGACCTTGAAGTAACCTTCAAAATTGACCTCAAGGTCAAAACCAATGGTACAATTGAATGACCCCCTCTGTCCTGGTCAACTTTTATCTAAACCATTTTTTTGTAGATACCGTAATTTGGAAGATATTCGGATCCATAGACTAAAATGACTCACCCTGTATATGTATTTGGTTAATTATATTGATCTCACTTTTTTTTTGAATATTTAAAATATCTGCACTTTGTTTAAGTTAACATGTACTTTTCGTTTTGTCTTTTTTTTTGGTATTTTTGGTTTTAGTATTTTTTGTATAAGTGATATTTATCACACAATTATTGTGTAACAAATACATATATATACGTACTTGGTTAATTATATTGATTTCACTTCTTTTTTAAATATAATTAATTTAAAATATCTGCATTTTGTTTAAGTTAACATGTACTTTTTGTTATGTAGATTTCGTTTTGATAATTTCTGTATTGGTTTGATACTTTTTGTTTTGGTATTTTTTATTTGGTACTTTTTCTTTTTTATTAATATATTAGTAATATATTATTAAATAAAAAATAAAATAATTAGAGAAATACAATAATATTGAGAAAAATTATAATAACTTACACAAAAAGCACTTGGCGTGCTTTTTTTATAATAAAACAGTTGTTTTCCTATAAAAAAAGCACGCCAAGTGCTTTTTGTGTAAGTTATTATAATTTTTCTCAATATTATTGTATTTCTCTAATTATTTTATTTTTTATTTAATAATATATTACTAATATATTAATAAAAAAGAAAAAGTACCAAATAAAAAATACCAAAACAAAAAGTATCAAACCAATACAGAAATTATCAAAACGAAAGCTACATAACAAAAAGTACATGTTAACTTAAACAAAATGCAGATATTTTAAATTAATTATATTTAAAAAAGAAGTGAAATCAATATAATTAACCAAGTACGTATATGTATGTATTTGTTACACAATAATTGTGTGATAAATATCACTT
>NW_022639482.1:577068-584392 GCF_010583005.1 Odontomachus brunneus
TGTGTGTGTGTGTATTGCCATATATAAAATTGAATTTTTTCTATATATGAATATAATAACAATTGTATGTATGTTATAATGTTGTTTTATTATAAATTTTATTGCAAAGTTATTTTATTTGGCAGGTGAAAAGATCTGTGTGGAAGATGCCGGGAGCATGTACGAGTCTTCGTGTCAAACATGCGATCAAACTGTTAATTGGATCATATAATCCTTTTGTTAATATTATATTGTTATCTGTGCGGCATATCCCTCTGCCCTTCTCAGAGGGCTGAGCGAATCCATGAAAATTTCCTCATTAACAAAAAAAAAAAAATCAAAATTTAGTAGTTGCGCATGTTACTGAGCGCGTTGCTCGATATTACTTATCTTTCCGGTATTACTTATCTAATATATCTTAATGTCCATATAATTTAAATAAACATTACATATGGATGGATTTAGAATAAAAAGTGCTAATTTTTTATTCATATAACAAAGGAGGGGTGTCAATAAGGCTGTTTTTTAGTCCACATCAGAATCACTTCAAACTGTGCTATTTTATTCCTCTCGGTAGAACTCATAACCCACTAAAATCGTTTGTTGTTCAAGTAATTAAGTGCTGAGAATGAGGCATTCTCACATTTATATGGGATATTACACATAGTTGCAATGTCTGCCTCATTTCACTCTGTTATCAATAAACCATCATCACCATACTTTCTCAAAATGTATTCATATATAGTGTATGAAATATATCAAAACGGTTATTTTACCTCTTTGTCATCACATTGAAATCAAGCTCCATATTAATCAGTATATTTTATTTTCACCAAATATGCAAGCAATAATGTATTTATTAGTATTATAATATTAAGTATAATAATATTAGTATAAATAATATTAATATAATAATGTACTTATAAGTTGGGCAATGAAACTCGCGATTTCGGGCGCTGAGTGGGGGACACCAGAGCCACGCGTTTTATCGCCAAGCGCCGCATGAGGCCATCTCATGGCCAATAAACTTGTTTTCGCTTTCTCGCTTCTAAAATCTCGTTCAGCCAGTGTTGTTAAGGTGCTCCGAGCGGCCTTTTGCATTCTGACCGTCTTGAGCACGGTGGTTATTGCAAGCTCGTCTTGCATAGAGAGAGTTAGTTTATCTTGTATGCGAATACAAGAGTTTGGTTATTTTACTATTATTTATTACGTTTTTATGTCTTAAGGTCTGCCTGAATACAATCTCATTCTCTGAAGATTTTTTTGTAGAGCCCTCGCGTTCATATACTTCCGGAGTCGGAGTGCTCTAAGTCAATCTAAGTCGGCTAAGTCCGAAGTATTGGTTTCCTCTAAAGCCGTCGGACGCTCCGTGTTAGTCGGCCTCCGCCGACCTCTCATTACAAGCCTTCGATAGACTTGTTTTCACTCATTCTCTGCTGGAGAATCTCCATCGCTTTTACGTGAGTCTCCGTGAGAGATCGCGTATTTCTCTGTGTTCTGTATGAACAGAGTACGGCGAGTAGTCCAGGCGCCACGATACTCGCAGTTGATACTCGCAGACGGGGACAGACGTTACATGATCAAGCTGCCGTTGCGTGGCCGCGTGCTGGATCTCGGCGACTCTCGCCGTGTGGCGCTGGGCGCCTCAACATCCCTGGAGCATAGACTGAGAGCGAATGCGGAGCTGCGACGTCAGTACGGCGAGTTCATGCGGGAATACCTACTTCTGGGACACATGTCGCCGACGGAAGACCTGTAGGAAGATGTTGACGCCCTGATGTGCTACTTGCCCCATCATGGGATCTTCAAGGCCACGGATGATGGAGCCAAGCTGCGAGTGGTTTTCAACGCCTCCGCTACACTGAATGGCCAGTTGATGATGGGATCCAATCTGGTGTCACTTCTGACCGACGTGCTGTTGGGATGGCGACGGCGCAAGTTAGTCTTCATGGCAAACATCCAAAAGATGTACCGTCAAATTCTGGTGCACTTTGACGACCGTGATCTGCAGCGAATACTTTGGAGGGAGGACGATTCGGGAAACGTGAGGGAGTACCGGCTCAACACGATAACCTATGGTCTCTCGTGCGCGCCATTCCTCGCAATGCGCCCTGCAGCAGCTTGCAGACGATGGCCCTCGCTTTCCGTTGGGCGCGGCAGCGCTTCGGCACATGTCGGTGAGAGCTGAGACACGGGAGGAATTGGCTATGCTACGTGACCAGCTCCGGGGCCTCTGCACAGCGGGCGGTTTCCCGCTGCGAAAGTGGGCTAACAACTGCGAGTCGACCCCGCCATCCCTGCAGAGCATCGTGTGCGGGGGGACACGCGCGGATGGCGAGCATCCGACCTCCACGCCACCTTGGGTCTATATTGGTCCCCCCCACTCTGACGCCTTCACCTGTAGCGCGGGACCTGTCACCCGGCGCACTGTGCTCTCCAGAGTGGCGGGCTTTTTCGATCCTCTGGACTAGTTGGCGCCGATGATAGTGCGGGCGAAGATATTCATCCAGACGACTTGGTTGCAGCGCTTGTCATGAGATAGTCTGCCTGAAAGAGAGGCGGCTGTTTGGAGGAGCTTCAACGAGAGGCTGCCGGAACCTAACCTGAGGATCTCCCGTTAGCTGGGGGTCACTCGTTCGGGCCGGGATAATCTGGAGCTCCATGGGTTTGCAGAAAATGCGTCAGAAAAGGCCTACGCTGCAGTGGTGTACGTCTGGTGCCTCCAAGACAGAGCCAGGCCGCTGGTGCTAGCTAAGACAAGAGTGGCAGATATCGCTGCCTCTCTCTCTCAAGCAGATATCGCTGCCTCGACTAGAGATGTGCGCTGCTGCATTGTTAGCCAAGATGGTGAAACATGTGAGGGAGCTGATGGAGCTATCAACCTCACCGATGCATCTTTGGTCTGACTTAACCGTCGCCTTCGGCTGAATTCGCGGGCATCCAGGTGGACAACATTCGTCGCCAATCGGGTTGCTGAAGTTCAGCGCGCTTTGCCTGACGCCGTCTGGTACCACATACCCGGAGAGGACAACCTTGCTGACTACGCCTCTCGTGGGCTGGTACTGGAGGAGCTGGAAAGACATCCGCTATAATGGAAGGGCCCTGATTTCATGAACGACTCGGAGCTGACCGGCTGCAACGTTACCGGGTTGGCAGAGGAGGACCTGCCGGAGAAGCGTCGAACTATCCACGCAGCGGTCGTAGAGGAAAACTCATGCAAGTTGCTGGCTCGCTTTTCCTCACTCAGCAGACTTCTGTGAATGACAGCTTGTATGTTGCGCTGGAGGCGTAAGCAGGCGGCTTCTCCCGGCGGCCCTTTGGAGCGACGCTGGATTAGGCACGAGCAGGGAGCGTTATACTCCAAGGAGGCGGCGCTCGCTGCGGGGCGGCCCCTTCGAGGTCGCAGCACACTCTTGGGACTCAAGCCCTTCCTGGACAAGGGAGGACTGTTTCGCTGTGACGGGCGACTGCGGCGCTCTGAACTCGATCATGACTGCTGCCATCCCATGATCCTGCTACCAAAATCACACCTCACCAAGCTCGTGGTGATGGCGGTTCATTGCAGAGCTTTGCATGGAGACGTTCAACTGACACTCTTCTTCGCCGTCAATACTGGATCTCGAGGGGAAGACGGCTAGTCCGTCAGTTACTGCATGGGTGCGTTAAATGTTCCCGATGGCGGGCGGCGTCTTCACGGCCGCTAATGGGGGAACTTCCTAGAGCACAAGTCATTCCGTCGAGGCCCCTCACGGCCACAGAGGTCGATTTTGCTGGACTGGTGGCTCTTCGCTCAGTCAGGGGCAGAGGTCACAAAGCGTACAAAAGCTACTTGTTCGTATGTTTGGCCACAAGAGCAGCCATTTAGACGCAATCTCGCATTACTCGTTCGATGCCTTCTTGGCAGCGTTCAGACGCTTTACTCCCAGGAGAGGCCTATGTCGGAAGGTGTATTCTGATTGCGGAATCAACTTCGTGGATGCGGACCGGCAGTTGCGGGACTTCATCAGAGCTGCCGGGAGAGAAACATATCGAATAGTGACGAAGCTGGCTGAGGAGGACATCCGGTGGCGCTTCAGTTCTCCCTCCGCTCGTCACTTCGGTAGCATCTGAGAGGCCGCTGTGAGGAGTGCAAAGCACCACCTACGGAAAATCGTCGAGGAGGTTGCTATCACGTTTGAAGAGATGGCGACACTTCTAGCCAAGATGAAAGCTTGTTTCAACTCTAGGCCGCTTCAAGCGCTGACAGACGATCCCGAGGATCATTCGCCGTTTATGCCTGGTCACTTCATGATCGCCATTCCTAAGCCGCTCGACCGGGAACCGGACTCCCGAATCTCTCGCTGGAGACTCCTACAAAGGATGCGCGATCACTATTGAAGGCAATAGTCCGAAGAGTACTTCACGTCGCTGCTGCCGCGCTCCAAATGGAGGACTCCCTCGAGACCATTGGAGGTGGGACAACTCTGTCTCTCTGAATTCGATTGGAGATAACTTTCCCCGCCCAGTGGCCTCTGGATCAAGTGCTGCAAGTGCATCCGGGTGACGACGGGCAGGTCCGCGTCGTCACCGTCCATACTGCTAGAGGAGAGCTTACGAGACCTACTGTGAAGATTGTGTCGCTGCCTGGAGCTTCCCAGGATAGCAAGATGTAAGCCCACACCGCAGTGCAGTCTTTGAATGCCTTTCGAATGATTTTCGTTTTGCTTCCCTTCTTTCACTTCTTGTATTATGCGCTCTTTACGTGCTGATTTCTCTACATTTTTGTGTTTTTTATCGGGTTTTCTAATTGTAGACCTGAATTATCCCCATCTTATCACTGTCGTTAGTGGTTGGGCATACCTCGGCTGCCCTGCCCTAACTTTGGACGTATCATCCTGCTCGGTGGTGGACTCGTTTCGTTGGAGATACCAACGAGGCGGGCGGGATGTTGCGGATCGATCGACGAAGCACGTCGATCGAGAAGTTCTGCGTTTGTTTTGATTGTACCGGACACGCGTATCGGCGGTCACGCGTCACACCTGTTTATCGCTCGACTTTCGCGATGAATATTGCCTTATATGGGCATTTTCGGAATCGATTTCGCCTAGCGACAGTAGCAGGAGCCCGGCCGCGAGCTTCATGACAGGCAGTCGGGCGCTAACACTAGCCGTGCTCTACCGTGTGTCGCTCCTTAGTGCTTGTCGCTTTTTTCTCGCGTTAGCTGCTTAAGTATTCGCGTTGCTTGCTTCGCATGCGACTTGGACTTGTTTCTTATCTCTGAGTGGGGAGCGGTGCACTTGGACACAGTACAATTGGACACGTTGCAAATGGACACGTTGCAAATGGACACGGCATTTGACACACAGTTCAATTGGACACGGTGCGTTTGGACACGAAAGAAAATGCACGTCGTTCAGTTACACACCGTTCATTTGGACACCGTTCAATCGGACACCGTTTACTAGGACACAGTTCAGTTGGACACAGTTCAAGTGCCCACTGTTCACTTGGACACAGAAGGATGCTCACTGTTCATTTAGACACCGTTCACTTGGACACCGTTCATTTGGACACCGTTCACTTGGACACCGTTCACTTGGATACCGTTCAGTTGCCCACTGTTCACTTGGACACAGAACGATGCGTGCTGCTCATTTGTAAACCGTTCACTTGGACACCGTGGAATTGCTTGTCTGTTCACTTGGACACAGAAGGGTGCGCACTGTTCACTTGGACACCGTTCATTTGGACACTGTTCACTTGGACACCGTTCATTTGGACACAGTTCACTTGGACACCGTTCAATTGGACACCGTTCATTTGGACATCGATCATTTGGACACCGTTCACTTGGACACCGTTCAATCGCCCACTGTTCACTTGGACACAGAAGGATGCGCACTGTTCATTTGAACACCGTTCACTTGGACATTGTCCAGTTGTCTGCTGTTCATTTGGACACAGAATGATGTGCACCGTTTATTTTATCATCATTTAATTATGTATCGTTTGTTTATGCAATGGATATGCAACTGATGAGAAATAAAAAATAGTTTTGTAGAAAATATTTGTGTTTTTATTTCGTTTTTATCACATCCAACCACAACGCCATATGCCTAGAGATATTCTAGAGACTCTATAAACAACGACATATGATTGGATGTGTCCGTTTGTCAATGTGCGCATCTGAGACTCACTCCGATTTTCGTACTACTATTTGTGATGTAGAGTGTAAATTGTGGTTTTAATAATTATTTAGTTTACCTCCGATTTCGATGAAAATAGACTCAATCGACACGTTTTTGTATGCCAAACAACTTTTTCCTCTGACAAAATCGTCGCTCTCTACTGCGAAGCGAGATATTAATAGCAAAGTTGAGGGCGTGTTAGGTTAGAAAATCTATCATATCATTTATCTCTAGTTATGTAACTGGGGGGCTTCGTCTCTCAGACCTCCCTATCACGGGGGGTGGGGGCTATAGTCTCTTGTGCTTAAAATAAAAAGTGAATTTCTCACAAAAAACTACAGCCCCCACCCCCGCGATAGGGGGGTCTGGGGGGTGAAGCCCCCCAGTTACATAGCTAGAAATAGATGGTATGATAGATTTTCTAACCTAATACGCCCTCAACTTTGTCTATTAATATCTCGTTTCGCAGAAAAAAGAGTGACGATTTTGTCAGAGGAAAAAGTTGTTTGGCATGCAAAAACGCGTCGATTGAGTCTATTTTCATCGAAATCGGAAGTGTTGCCGCTAAACTAAATAATTACCAAAACCACAATTGGACTTCCGTTTCCGGTGTGAGTGAGAGTGAATGTGAGATACAGGTGTGTGGAGAAAAGAAGACGAGAGAGTGTTTGAAAAGGGAGGAAAGGGAGTGTGAGGGTGAGAAGGGGAGAGGAATTAGGGGGAGTACGTGGTGAAGTGAGGGCGGGGTTGGAAGAGGTGGGAAAAGAGGGATACAAAGCAAGAAAGAAAAGATGACAGAAAGAGATTAGGTCAGAAGATTCGAGAAAACGGAAAGATAAGGAGATTAGAAAGAGAGACACCTAGGGTAAGAGCAGAGAAGTAGGAGAGCAGGAGAGTCGATAAGTAGGAAAGTGATAACGGATAGAGGGGATTAGGGCAAGGTAAAGGGGGTTGATAAAGAAGGATGGAAGAGAATGGAAAAGATAGAGTGACAGGGGGAGAAGGAAAAGTTATGGAGGGAAGGAGAGTAAGGATAGGGAGCATAGGGAGTACAGGAAGCTTGGAGGAGTGGGTGAAGAGGAAAAGAGAGATAGAGGAGGAGGCAGAGAGTGAGATGGAGGAAGAAGGACACAAGTACAAAAAAGGGAGAGAAGCTAAAGGGATACAAGAGAAAGGGA
>NW_022639482.1:584865-585664 GCF_010583005.1 Odontomachus brunneus
AAGGAAGATTAGGTACGAGCGAGTGGAAAGAGGAAAGAGAAGGGTGGATGAGAGAAATGAGGGAAATGATAAGGGAGGTGAATAGGGAGATAAAGAAGGAATTGAAAGAGGAGATAAAGAAGCAAGGAAAGGAGATAAGAGAAGAAGTAGAAGGCATGAGGAAACAGTGGGAGGAGAAAGAAAAAATATGGAGGAAGGAGAGTAGAGAGCTAAGGGAAAGAATAGAGAAGCTGGAAAAAAAAGAAGGAAGAGGGAAGGATGAGGGGTACAAAGGAGAAGAAGGACAAGACAGAGGAAAGAATAGGGGAACTGGAGTGGAAATGGAAAATGAAAGATAGAGAGGAAAGAAGGAATAACATAATAATAAAAGGGAAGAGAGGGAGAGAAGGAGAGATAGAAGAAAAAATGAAAGAGTTAGTAAAGAAGTTAGGAATGGAAGGTGAGGTGGAGAGTATGAAGGTATTGGGTGGAGGGAAGATGGGAAAAATAAGGATAAGGAGATTAGAGAAAAAAAAGGAGATTATGGAGAAAAGGAGGAGTGTGGCAGAGGAAGAAATAATGATAGAGGACGATTTGACATGGAAAGAAAGAAAAACAAAATGGAGACTGGGGGAGATAGCGAGAGAGGAGAGAGAAAAGGGGAGGAGAGTAGTGGTAGGTTATGGGAAATTAAATATAAATGGAAAATGGTGGAGATGGGATGAAAGGGAGGAAAGGTTAATAAGTCGGGAAGGGAAAATATGGACGAGAGAGGGGGAAGGAGGGGGAGGGGTAGTGGAGGGAAAAGGGTAGAGAGGGT
>NW_022639482.1:585674-585854 GCF_010583005.1 Odontomachus brunneus
TATTGGGTGGAGGGAAGATGGGAAAAATAAGGATAAGGAGATTAGAGAAAAAAAAGGAGATTATGGAGAAAAGGAGGAGTGTGGCAGAGGAAGAAATAATGATAGAGGACGATTTGACATAGAAAGAAAGAAAAACAAAATGGAGACTGGGGGAGATAGCGAGAGAGGAGAGAGAAAAGG
>NW_022639482.1:585864-587748 GCF_010583005.1 Odontomachus brunneus
GGAGATTATGGAGAAAAGGAGGAGTGTGGCAGAGGAAGAAATAATGATAGAGGACGATTTGACATGGAAAGAAAGAAAAACAAAATGGAGACTGGGGGAGATAGCGAGAGAGGAGAGAGAAAAGGGGAGGAGAGTAGTGGTAGGTTATGGGAAATTAAATATAAATGGAAAATGGTGGAGATGGGATGAAAGGGAGGAAAGGTTAATAAGTCGGGAAGGGAAAATATGGACGAGAGAGGGGGAAGGAGGGGGAGGGGTAGTGGAGGGAAAAGGGTAGAGAGGGTGGGGGAGGGAGGGGGGAGAGACATGGGGAATAGCGTTCTGGAATGTGGCCGGAGTGAGAAACAAGGATAAAGACTTTTGGCAAAGAATAAAAGAATGGGAGATAATAGTAATGATGGAAACGTGGTTAGATAGAAAGGGATGGGAAAGAATTAAGGGGAAACTACCTAAGGAATATACATGGAAAGTGCAAGAGGCAAAGAGAAAAAATAGGAAAGGGAGGGCATGCGGTGGTATGTTGATGGGAATTAGAAAAGGAATGGAGATAGAAGAGGAAGAAGGAGAGGAGGAAGAAGGAAGAATAAAGTGTGTGGTGAGAGTAGGAGGAAGGAGATGGAGGATAGTAGGAGTATACGTGAATGGAGATATGGACAGGAAAATGGAGGGAGTGAAGGGATGGATGGAGGAGAGAGAGGGAGACAGGAGAACAATAATAGGAGGAGATTTTAATGCAAGGACGGGGGAGGAGGGAGGAGGGGAGGAGGTGGAGGAAAACAAGGGGATAGAGAAGAGAAGAAAATCAAAGGATAAGGTGGTAAATAAGGAAAGAAGGAAATTGATACAGGTAATAGAGGAAAGAGGATGGCAGATATTGAACGGTGATATAAGGGGAGATGAGGCAGGAGACTGGACGTATGCAGGAGGGAGAGGACAGACGGTGATTGATTATGTGTTAGGAAATAGAGAAGTGAGAAGCGATTGATGAAGCAATATTGAAAGGATGGAAATAGGGGATGAAATTGATTCATATCATTACCCGATAATAATATGGTTGAAGGGGGAAACGAAGAAGAGAGGAGAGAAAGTCAGAGGAAGTATGGAAATGAATAGGGGGAGGTGGGATGGGGAAGGAAGGGAGAAATTCAAGAGGGAAATAGAGGCGCGGTATGAGGAATTTGGGGAAATGGAGGAAGAAATGAAAGAAATGGGAGAAAGGATAAAAAGTGCGTTAAGAAAGAGCGAAGGAGATGGAAGAGAGGGAGAAGGAAGGAAAGGATGGTGGGATAGAAAATGCTGGGAAGAGAAGAGGAAGGTGAGAAAGAAGTTGAGGGAATGGAAGAAAAAGGGAGGGAAAAGAGAGGAATATAGAGAGAAGAAGAATGAATACAAAAGGCTATGTGATAGAAAAAAGAGAGAGGAAAGAGAAAGGATGGAAAGAGAAGTAGAGGAAGCAAGGACAGAGGGTAAAGTATGGGAATTAATAAATAAAGTGAGGAGGAAAAGAGGTAGAATAAATGAAGGAATAGAGATGGAAGAATGGAAGGAATATTTTATGGGGCTGTTAGGGGGGGTAGAGAGGAAAATAGTGAGAGAATGAAGACAAAGAGGAGAAGGAAAGGAGGATGAAGAAAGGGAACTAGAATAGGAGGAGGTAGAAAAGATAATAAGAAAATTAAAAGAAGGAAAAGCAATGGGGAAAGATGAAATACCGAATGAGGTATGGAAGTATAGAGGAGAGGAGATGGAGAAATGGGCGTGGGAAGTGTGTAGAAGGGTGTGGAGAGGGGAAGGCTGGCCAGAGGAGTGGAAAGAGGGGATTATAGTGCCGATATTAAAGAAAGATAAAGGAGAAACGGTGAAAGACTATAGAGGAGTAACGCT
>NW_022639482.1:587758-588392 GCF_010583005.1 Odontomachus brunneus
GGAGGAGGTAGAAAAGATAATAAGAAAATTGAAAGAAGGAAAAGCAATGGGGAAAGATGAAATACCGAATGAGGTATGGAAGTATAGAGGAGAGGAGATGGAGAAATGGGCGTGGGAAGTGTGTAGAAGGGTGTGGAGAGGGGAAGGCTGGCCAGAGGAGTGGAAAGAGGGGATTATAGTGCCGATATTAAAGAAAGATAAAGGAGAAACGGTGAAAGACTATAGAGGAGTAACGCTGATGCCGTCGTTATACAAAATGTACGCGATGGTATTAGCGGAAAGATTAAAGGAAGAACTAGAAGAAAAAAGGATTTTGTCGGGGAGTCAGGCGGGTTTTAGAAAGGGAATGGGAGCGATGGATCAGGTATATGCGCTGAATTATTTGATTAACAGGCAGATAGGGAGGAAAGGAGGGAAGATGACAGCAGTATTCATAGATCTGAAGACGGCATTTGACTCAGTGGAAAGGGGGTATTGTTAGATACGATGAAGGATAGGGGAGTGAGGGAAGGATTGGTGAGAAGGGTGGAGAGACGGTGAGTGAAACGAAGAGTAGGGTGAGAGTGAGAGGGAAAATGGGGGAGGAATTCTGGACGGGGAGGGGGGTAAGGCAGGGATGTCCATTGAGTCCAAT
>NW_022639482.1:588402-589859 GCF_010583005.1 Odontomachus brunneus
GTATTCATAGATCTGAAAGCGGCATTTGACTCAGTGGACAGGGGGGTATTGATAGATACGATGAGGGATAGGGGAGTGAGGGAAGGATTGGTGAGAAGGGTGGAGGAGATGGTGAGTGAGACGAAGAGTAAAGTGAGAGTGAGAGGGAAAATGGGGGAGGAATTCTGGACGGGGAGGGGGGTAAGGCAGGGATGTCCATTGAGTCCAATTTTGTTTAATATTCTTATGGCGGACATGGAGGAGCAGATGGCAAAAGGAGGATGGGGGGAGTGAGGTTAGGAGAGGGGAGGGTGTATACATTGGCGTATGCGGACGATGTTGTGCTGTTAGCGGAGGAGGAACAAGAGATGAAAAGTGTATTAGGAAGGTTAGAAAGGTATTTGGAGAATAAGAGACTGGAGCTGAACGCGGAGAAGACAAAAGTGATGAGATTTAGGAGGGGAGGAGGTAGGAGGAAGAAGATAGGATGGTATTGGAAAGGAAGGAAGTTAGAGGAGGTGAGGAAGTTTAAATATTTGGGATACATGGTGCAAGGGAATGGAGGACAGGAAGGACAGATAAGGGATAGAAGAAGGAAAGCAGCAGTAGCGATGAGGGAAATATGGAGAATAGGGAAAAGAATGTTTGGAAAAGAGTGGAAAAGAAGGATATGGCTGTATGATACATTGGTATGGACAGTGATGGGATATGGAGTGGAAGTATGGGGATGGAAAGAGAGAGAAGAGGTGGAGAAAATGCATGAAAGATATTTAAGATGGACGATGGGATTAGATTGAAGAACACCGGTGTACATGGTGAGACAGGAATTAGGGAGGGAAAAAATGAGGACAAGAGCGGGAAAAAGGGCATGGAAATTTGAGAAAAGACTAGGGGAGGGGAAAGAAGGGGAAATAGCGAGGAGATGCTGGGAAGAGATGAATGAAAAATGGGGAAAAGGAAGAATTAAGGAAGGTTGGGAAAGAGAGAGGTAGGAATTCCGAAGGGAGAGAGGAATTGGAGTGGGCGGAGAGGAAGAGAGAGAATTGGAGAAGATGGAGAATAGGGAATAGGGAATAGGGAATAGATTGGGGAATAGGGGAGATGGAGGAGAGGGAGAGGGAGAGACAGAAAGAGGAGAGAGGGGAAAAGATAAGGGAGTCGAGATATAATAAATGGTATGTTAGGTTAATGAAGGAAGGAATACCAAAGTATTTGGAAAAGGGATGGGCGAAGGAAAGATGGAGAAGGGTAATTAGATTTAGGTTAGAAAACGAGATGAAAGAAGGACAGTACTGGGAAGAGGAGGAGAAAAAAAAGTGTAGAATATGTGAGGGAGAGGAAGAGACATGAAAACATATGTGGGAGAGGTGCGGGAGGGAGGAAAGAATGGAAGAGATAAGTTGGGAGGAGGCAATAGAGTGGGTTTTGGGAGACGAGGGAGAGGGAGAAGAATGGATGAAGAGTGGAAAAAATGAAGA
>NW_022639482.1:589869-590100 GCF_010583005.1 Odontomachus brunneus
GGGGGGAGGGACAGAGTGAATGAGGAAACGGAAGTCCCGGCGATAGATTAAGAATAGATTAAGTGTAGATTAAGCAAATAGAATAAGAGTAGAATAAGCTAGATTAAGATAGAGTAAGTAAGAATAAGGAGAGAGGAGCTGGAGGGGGTGCGTGTGTGTGTATAGGGTCGAGGAGGGGGAGAGTAGGGTGCGGTATACGAATGGAGAGTAGGAGGAGAAAGACGGTGGGAA
>NW_022639482.1:590110-590478 GCF_010583005.1 Odontomachus brunneus
TATATATATATATATATATATATATATATATATATATATCGTATATATACCAAAACCACAATTTAGCCACACTCTACATCACAAATAGTAGTACGAAAATCGGAGTGAGTCCCAGATGCGCACATTGACAAACGGACACATCCAATCATATGTCGTTGTTTATAGAGTCTCTAGAATATCTCTAGGCATATGGCGTTGTGGTTGGATGTGATAAAAACGAAATAAAAACACAAATATTTTCTACAAAACTATTTTTTATTTCTCATCAGTGGCATATCAATTGCATAAACAAACGATAATTACATACATAATTAAACATACATAATTAAATGATGATAAAATAAACGGTGCACATAATTCTGTGTCCG
>NW_022639482.1:590488-590779 GCF_010583005.1 Odontomachus brunneus
AATAAATGGTATGTTAGGTTAATGAAGGAAGGAATACCAAAGTATTTGGAAAAGGGATGGGCGAAGGAAAGATGGAGAAGGGTAATTAGATTTAGGTTAGAAAACGAGATGAAAGAAGGACAGTACTGGGAAGAGGAGGAGAAAAAAAAGTGTAGAATATGTGAGGGAGAGGAAGAGACATGAAAACATATGTGGGAGAGGTGCGGGAGGGAGGAAAGAATGGAAGAGATAAGTTGGGAGGAGGCAATAGAGTGGGTTTTGGGAGACGAGGGAGAGGGAGAAGAATGGATG
>NW_022639482.1:590789-594848 GCF_010583005.1 Odontomachus brunneus
TGTGTCCAAATGAACGGTGTCCAAGTGAACAGTATCCAAATGAACGGTGTCCAAGTAAACAGTGTGTATCCTTCTGTGTCCAAGTGGACAGACAAGCAATTCCACGGTGTCCAAGTGAACGGTGTACAATTAACAGCACGCATCGTTCTGTGTCCAAGTGAACAGTGGGCAACTGAACGGTGTCCAAGTGAACGGTGTCCAAGTGAACGGTGTCCAAATGAACGGTGTCCAAGTGAACGGTGTCCAAATGAACAGTGAGCATCCTTCTGTGTCCAAGTGAACAGTGGGCACTTGAACTGTGTCCAACTGAACGGTGTCCAAATGAACGGTGTCCAAGTGAACGGTGTCCAAATGAACAGTGAGCATCCTTCTGTGTCCAAGTGAACAGTGGGCACTTGAACTGTGTCCAACTGAACGGTGTCCAAATGAACGGTGTCCAAGTGAACGGTGTCCAAATGAACAGTGAGCATCCTTCTGTGTCCAAGTGAACAGTGGGCACTTGAACTGTGTCCAACTGAACGGTGTCCAAATGAACGGTGTCCAAGTGAACGGTGTCCAAATGAACAGTGAGCATCCTTCTGTGTCCAAGTGAACAGTGGGCACTTGAACTGTGTCCAACTGAACGGTGTCCAAATGAACGGTGTCCAAGTGAACGGTGTCCAAATGAACAGTGAGCATCCTTCTGTGTCCAAGTGAACAGTGGGCACTTGAACTGTGTCCAACTGAACGGTGTCCAAATGAACGGTGTCCAAGTGAACGGTGTCCAAATGAACAGTGAGCATCCTTCTGTGTCCAAGTGAACAGTGGGCACTTGAACTGTGTCCAACTGAACGGTGTCCAAATGAACGGTGTGTAACTGAACGTCGTGCATTTTCTTTCGTGTTCAAAAACAACGGTGCCCAAAAGTTTCGTGTCCAAACGCACCGTGTCCAATTGAACCGTGTGTCAAGTGCCGTGTCCATTTACACCGTGTCCATTTGCAACGTGTCCAATTGTACTGTGTCCAACTGAATGCCACTCCTCTGAGTGCGCTTCACCTAGGACAAAATCTTGCTCGTGCGATATCACTCGTGCTGCTCCGTGTATCGCATTGCTCCACTGCAGTTTCACGTAGGCACCGTTAACCGCGTCTGTCGGATAGCGACCCGACCTGCGCTGCGTTTTCGTTGCTACTCGCCTTGAGCATACTCTATGTTTCATGTTCACTTGTAGTTCTAGTTATTAAACTCTTATTTTTTTGTGCGTTAATTTGGGATATTTTGCTTGTCCCTCCTTGCGATTTCTGATTCTTGACCGGTTGTCTTCTACCTTCACTCACTCTCTCATCGCTCGGTGGGTTACTTCGCGTGATTTAGCAATCGCGCGACGGAGTTATCGTAAACACGATGGCTATTTTGTTAATTGATAAAGATATTTGTTTCTTAATCTAGCTCATTTGATTTTTTTATTAAAAACCATACAATTTTTGTTTAACAAATTTTTTCTATCTCCAATAGTTACAGAGATAACAAAATGGGTGTGAAACTTTAAGGTATAGTTTCATCCCTGACCCATTGCCGATAAAAAATATAGGTCTCTTATATTTGGCCACTCTATAAATATGCCAAGTTTCATCGAAATCGGAAATACACGCTTCGCGAATGTTCCTTGTGAGTGGAACGTAATTACTGTTACCAATATAAGAATTTCCGCCTATAAGGTGACTGACCGTTCTCCTTTGTCCGAAACGGAATATATAAATTTTAGTACTAATCGATAAAGAGTGTTTCAATAAGTACAGAGAATGAAGATTACATCTGCGAACTCAGCAGGATTCCAGAAATTTTGAATTTTGCCCATTGCCTCATATATTAAGTATCTTGATCGCTTTGAAGTTTTTACGGGACTAAGACGTCATTATAGAAGTATCAAAGTAATAATTAAAATTATTGATAATTTACGTACAATTCGTCTAGAAGACAATGTCTGGCACTGATGTTGATCGCAGGGTGTACATTGGAATTCCGAAATTCGAGTGTAAACTGCGAAGTGACAAGTAAAAAAGTTTTCAAAGTCAAAGTAGTACTCTACTGCTGTAACAAATGACTCAGACCGAAATTTTAATTATCATTATTATTTTGATATTTCTAGAATGATGCTATAGTTCCATGAAAACTTTGAAATGACCAAGACATTGATTGGAGCAATGTATAAAATTTTAAATTTCTAGACTCTTAATGAATTCACAGACATAATTTTCATTCGCAGTACTTATTGAAACATTTTTTACCGACTGATATAAAATTTATTTATTTAGCTCCAGACAAAAAAGAACGACCTCTTATAAGTTGAAATGTTGTGTGCTGTTGATTTGTATGCATATCAAAGCAATATGTACGTACTTCCACATGTGTACAGACGTACACATACACACACACATACACACACACACACACACACACACACACAATTTGTATATTATATTCAATACCAGCAATTATTGTCCAAGCCTTTACACGAGATAAATATCGTTGGTTACATAAAATCACATGAAATAGTCAGCTACAATGCGTTAAATATATACGCAAATAATACACGAGTAGTAATACGACTCATTTTGATACAAGTAACACTATGACTATAGCTATATGTAATGTTGCAACCAACAATTAACGTTCGGTCTCTGGATTCTGACTCTCGAAAAGATATACGAAGGAAGCCTAGAAATAATGCACTGATTACACTAATCTTCATTATTTTATACTAAAGAAAAACTATTAATCGTAGAATACAGCACATGGGTCTGGGAGACCTATACGAAATTTCACGCGCTTGCTATATGAAGAGGGGATAAGAAAAGAGACTTAGGTTAAAGGAGGAAAAAGTTAGATGTTTCCACTATCGATCGCCAACTTCAGTGTTCATCTAGCAGTGAAATGGTATGAATGCAAAATTCTTCGTGGGTCTGTCAGACCCATCTGCTGTGTACTACATAATTATAGTTTTTACAATGTACCTAATAAGCAATCTGTGCGCAGACTGACATCAGATTGGTGACAGAATCTGTCGAATTCTGTCAACAGATCTGTCAACAGATCCATAGACATCTGCATCCCCAACCTGCCGTCAGACTGCTGACAGGGTCTGCTAACAGACTTTGGCAGCAGATTGCGCGCAGAGCCTGCCGACAGACTCTGGTGCAATATATTGAAGTGAGATAAATATACGTTTTCTCACTCTAACTTATTACACTAGTTCAGCAGTGCAGCTACAAAGAACAGGCCTTCTGACGGCAAATTGGCGACAGATTGTACGACAATTCTGTCGTTTCGTAGGTTCTTTAATTAAATCTCTATTTTTTGTTACATTTCAACGATTTATTCATTAGTATGGTTGAGATAATTGATAATGTAGGATTAATTTGTCTAAATAATAAAAAAACTAGCTAAATAATTTTAAAAAAACTAACTAAATATTTTGTATCTCACTTATTCGTAAGACTCGCGTGGTTTCGATTCCGTGTCAGACAGCCACCCATCTTTAGATGACCATGCTGTTCACTGCTTGACTTCAACGATCGTACGGGGACTAGTGATGCCAATGCGCTGTAACGATATCTTGGTGGATTATATTTACAATATATTCTTATTTCGTTCAAAAAATGTAATGACATATTTCACAAGTTTCACAATACAGTACAGTAATATTCAATGATAATTAAATTAAATTTCCCTTACTCTTAATATTTCACTAACTGTACAGAATGAAATGTTTGGAAAAATACAATTCACCATGTATTCAGTACAACTCAATATACAGGATGAGTCATTTTAGTCTATGGATCCGAATATCTTCCAAATTACGGTATCTACAAAAAAATGGTTTAGATAAAAGTTGACCAGGACAGAGGGGGTCATTCAATTGTACCATTGGTTTTGACCTTGAGGTCAATTTTGAAGGTTACTTCAAGGTCACGATGGTTTTTTCTAATGGGACACCCTATTTTTGACTGCGGATTTCGAAAGAGCGGAAAATTTTACATCAAACTTGTCTTATGAAAAAATTGTTTTTGCGACCTTG
>NW_022639482.1:594875-599884 GCF_010583005.1 Odontomachus brunneus
CCTTGAAGTAACCTTCAAAATTGACCTCAAGGTCAAAACCAATGGTACAATTGAATGACCCCCTCTGTCCTGGTCAACTTTTATCTAAACCATTTTTTTGTAGATACCGTAATTTGGAAGATATTCGGATCCATAGACTAAAATGACTCACCCTGTACCTATATCAACAATTTTTCGAAAAAATCAACAAAACATTGCAGGAGTTTTCAATAATTTTTCAAATGACTTAGATCATTACTTCTTCAAGTTTTCATGAATTATTATAACAATTTTCAATAACATTCAATTAATTTCATTATATTAAATATTGAAAACTTTTATATGTTATTTTTCAACAAATTCATTATTTTTCATTATCTTTCCTTATATTTCACAATATAACATTAAATTTTATACTGAAAGCTATGATTAATTTCAATTTATGTTAAATTATTATTCAATATTTCAATTAATTATTTAATAATAATTAATTATTATTAATCATTTTCCGTTTCATCGATTTCAACGTAACTTACATTTGCGACTAATACAGAATAGGTTTTAAATAAAACAAAACTTGAGACTAGTTATTATGATATAGCCATAAACAAACTAACACTACCAAACATAACCAAACTATTCGACCACAGGTCTGTATTCGTTTTATACCGTGTGCATATGAAAGTACACCATTTAATAGCGTGTATATGCCATTTAATTAAAAAAACCTATGAAACGACAGAATCTGCGTCCAATCTGCGCGCAATTGACCGTCAAAATCTGTCGGCAGGCTCTGCATGCAGTCTGTCACCAATCTGTTGTCAGAACAGATTCTGTGTACAATCTGTTGACATTTTGTCAACAGACACTGTCGACAGACTCTGCGCAAAATCTGTTCGCGCAGGTTTGGCTATCTAGATATGACAATGTCATATTTTTTTCTTGAAAGTATGTTTCTTTAGCTTTATAATGCGAGATTATAAAATCTTCACATGCTTTTTGTTGTGAAAATATGATTTATTTACAAAAACCAAATTTTTTCCAAAGTTGATATTTTTGCTTACTAATTTCTCATTAAAATAATTTTACAATAAATCGTTTCTCGGCAATGCCGTTTATTCAGTTACATTCTTGAGAATCTGAACTTTAATTAAAAAAAAAAGATGTTAAAAATATTTATCTGAACCAAAGTTATGACTTCTCAAAGTTACATAGGTCTCCCAAACCCAGGTGCTGTGTTTTCGGTCGGCGCCGGATTGCTGTGTTCTAGGGTTAATGAATCGTACACATACACAACGATGAATGAGTTTCCAAATTTTATCATTTAATAACTTGAAAACCACTATGCGTCTGAGTAAATGGTAAAACATGAATCAAATATTTTTTCGATTCTCGATCTGTCTACAAAATTATATTTAAATGAATTATTTATATCTCATGTAGTTCCCTTGTTAGCATCAGGATCATTACACTGAACATAAGAATACATGGACGGAGCGAATTGTCGTGGGAGTAAAACCCAAGGAATGAGGGGAATGATTGTATGTGTTGTAATGGAGTTGACATACTCAATGGAGTTGACATGATGGCGACTGTTTTTATACATAGACAATAGATACAAAACTCCGACACCAACATGGCCGCGACGATTCTCTTATCCCTTGGACTTCACAGCCCCTCTATAATCGCACCTTTCGCTCCGTCCATGTATTCTTACGTCCATGATGATACCTATGAGGCTTTTTCTAATTGCTGAAAAGTTCTTAACAAAACTAATATTCAGTTGTTGCAATTATAATAATATAAATATCAGATTTGGTTTCCGGATTTGAGCTGTGTAGATTCTTTTTTGTCTGATTCCGACGTTTCGCGAATATTTTAGTCCGCTTCATCAGGAAGAAACCCGTTGCCGAGTTGCTCCTAAGAGCTTTACCTTTATATAGTAGTTGACATAGAGGGAAGAAGAAGCAGGGAGTGGTTATCAGGGGGAAGGGTGAGGGGAAAATTTTTTGGTCTGTCAGTTTTCAGAATCTGACAGACCAACAAATTTTTCCCTCACCCTTCCCCCTGATAACCACTCCCAACTCCCTGCTTCTTCTCCCCTCTATGTCAACCACTATATAAAGGTAAAGCTCTTAGGAGCAACTCGGCAACGGGTTTCTTCTTGATGAAACGGACTAAAATATTCGCGAAACATCGGAATCAGACAAAAAAGAATCCACGCGGCTCAAACCCGGAAGCCAAATCTAATATTCATGGACATCACGAAAGGCTCAAATATCTAATATAAATGTCGATAGCGTATAAAAATAACATATATATAGAGAACTAACTTCAACAAAAATGTTTAAGATATGAAAAAATATTTCACAAATCTTATGAAGTTGACGATTCTGAATCTGAACATAGCGATTGTCACTTGCAAAGGATTATCCAGATAAACTTGCATAATCGCATAATACATATATGTAAGAAAATTAAGCAATTATAACATAAAAGATATCTTTTTTATGGACAATGATTGATTTTCTTATACATATGCATAATACGATTGTGCAACTTTGCTCAGATAGACCTTAATGTTCGACGAGTGAATATCAAGAGAAAGAAAGTTAAGATAGTTCGAAAGTGCAAGTAATTCGGAACACTAATCTAGAAAATTATTCTGTAAGAAAAAATTTTATATTTTTACACAGAGACATAAATGATACGTCACAATAAGTATATAAAAAAGAAAGGGTACAAACCAATGGCACGTAAAAGATCCTTAGGTTTCTTCTCAGAGAGTGCTGTTCCTTTTAGCTTATCCTCAAAATTTCTTATTCTTCCCGAGAATTCCTCGTCCACATTACCTTTTTGGTAGCTAACATGTATCTTGGTCTCTCTATCCTAGGAAGAATTAATTATCCAATATAAATTTCTCACAAACATTAAGCCAAAACATCGCTAAAAAATTAGTGCAAACAATAGAAAACACAAGCATCATCATAAATCACATCGATGTTTAGATCTCTATATAAAAATAATAAAGCAACATGTCTAATTAAATTCATATATCAAATTGTTCTTTTGTCGAAAATGAAATTATAATATATTTAGAGAAATTGTTATCACTGAAATTAAAGAATTTTTGAAAAAATAAATAAATTATATTTCAACGAATATGCAAATTGTCTTACGCAGAAAATAATGTTAAAAAAAAGATCCAGATAGTCAAATCGGCATAGATAGATTTTAAGCAAAGTCTGTTATAAATTCTGATGACAAAAAGGCTATAAATCTCACATAGATTTGTTCTATTTGACGATATTGCCAAATTGCTACCAGAAATCTAACAGAGCTTACTAATATATTATGCCAGCAGATTGACAATAGAAACCAAACAGATCCTATAATATTTTTGGTGGTAGATGATATTTAGTGGTTATATGCGTAATTTAGTAGTTTTGCCGTCTATCTGCTGTCAAATCATATGAGTAGGTCCTGTTAGCAGAACACGAATTTAACAATAACGTGTAGGCACAAATGGTTATGGTTTTGTTGCAGAATTTTGATCGAAATTGCTGCCAATCTGTCAGTATATTGCTAATATTTTGTTTATTGAAGAGTGTCAGCAAGACCACTTTCATGCTTATATTAAATTTTTCAGAAATTATATCGATTTAGCAGTTTAAGCCGTAAATACTTCAGAAAAAATGATAATTAGACATATTAAGGGACATTGTCCATGACTCTGACATTCACATATGTTGTGAAAAACATAACGTTCTTTCGACCCCAGGACTTTTTTCCATGATTTGCACCAAATGAGAAGGGACAACGGTGGAGACTGGCATACATGGATAGCAGGTTTTAAAATATAGCAACCTTTGACTTTAAGAGACACAGTTGTACCACTAATAAATGGCAATATAATTTCTCTCTCGCCGTGCGCTCGGGATAGCACCGGAGATGTCGCTTCCAAACGGCATCTCTGAACGAGAGAAAAGGAAACGAGAGTTATCTGGCGAGAGGAAAGAGTCGTGAGCATGGAGCGTCAGGTAACTTACAAGTAATACTACCCAAGTGCTAATCACCGATTTTCTTGAAACTGTATATATATGTTCTACATTGAAAAACATTTGACACGTGCTTGTTTATATCGGCCCATTCTAAAAATAAAAACCACCTTTAGAAAACTTTATAGAGATAAATTCCATTTTTTAAAGATTAATTGTTCGATTATTATCTAATTTGACATACAGGGATTTTTAAGATCGCAGATTTCGAATCTGATGTTAATTGTTCAAAATTCAAGATGGTAGATTAAATATGGCGAATATAATTTTGAAAAAATTAGATAGTTACGGCTAAAAACATTGTCAAAGTTTTTTTTGTTGAATTTGAATCTAAGCACAACTTGAATCTGAGCAATTTTAGAAATTCAAAATGGCGGATCTAACTTTGAAAAATTATATAATCTCGCTCTTTGCCAAACCCGGGAATAACCAACGTGGTGATGGCAAAAAATTATTCCTTTTCTTTTTGGCCTTTTTTGTTTCCGCTTTTTGTTATTTTTTTTAATTTTGTATTTTTTTTATATTTCGACTCAACTAAATTAAATAAAGAAAAACATTATTTACATTATAATAAATTAGTAAACGTTTCATACATTAATCCAGAATGCATTTTCATATATACATACACACACACACACACACACGCGCACGCACGCACGCACGCACGCACGCACGCACACACAGGGTGTCCCATTTTAAAAGATGCACTCTGATAATTCTTCAGTCATATTCAGCAAAAATGTTTCAAATAAAAGTTATATGGTTCGATGGAGGACATAAGAAGGTACCATTGGTTTGACCTTGCATTGTGCTGCCAACATTAGATCGTGGTCAACTTTGCTTTTTTAAATAGAAACGTATATTTTTTATCGTGTAATTTTATTCCACGTAAAGAAACAAACAACTTTTGTTATATATATATATATATATATATATATATATATATATATATATATATATATATATATATAC
>NW_022639482.1:599968-609812 GCF_010583005.1 Odontomachus brunneus
TATATATATATATATATATATATATATATATATATATATATATATATATATATATATATACCCGCCTACGCACGTACGCACGTACACACACAACACACATACATACACGAAAGAGGTGTAAATCCGATTGGGCAACCTCTGGGTGTTACATCTTTGAGTAATTCTAATGCCGACGGTATTAGAATTTTCAAGTTTAATTATCAAAAAGTACTTAATGAAAAAATACGTTGTTACAGTGTTTTAAAAAGTTTTCGCGATAAGCCATAAGAATACACAATAAGAAATAAGGGATCCCATTTAAAAAAATTAACGTGTCCTTGACTTGACTTTGACAACGCTATTCAACGTATTATTAACATTACTATGTAATACGTCAAATTATGAATTCTATAAGTTCTTTGATCGTGGTTTACTACATGCGCTCGTTCGTACATTATTCGTGATAATTTAAATAGAATAATAATTATATAATATATTGTGGAGTCCCGCAGGATGTAACAGCCGCAAAGAATTCAAGATGGCGAATCCAATACGGCCAACATTAAAGGGGTCAAAAATTTCAAATGTTGCTTGAAATCCATGAAATTCATATTACAGAGATTAGTCCGCCATATTGGACCCGTCATTTTGAATTTTTAACTTTTAAAGTCAGATTCAAATTCAGCGACCCTAAAAACTTCTGAAGAAACCTAAGAAACCCAAACCAGAAGAACTCTGAAGAAACCAGAAAAAACCCAAAAATATTTGAATTCAGCGACCCCAAAAACCCCATTATAGCAAACTCCATGAGAATCGGTAGAATAATTTCCGATATAAAAGTTATAGCACAAAAAGTGACCACCCGTCCCGAAAAGGTTAAAGAAATTGTCACTATGTGTACTCATATAAAGTATGTGATGGAGACTGATCGAAATGAACGTTGTCTAACAATTAAATAAAAGATATAGTAATTATGTAGTATTGGGGATGCAGCTCGAATGACCTATGTTGTAGAGATCACCCTCCTGAGTACTCTTCAAAAGGTTTTAGCCGTCGTTTGTTGTTTATTAAAAAGTTATTAACGAAAGAAGTTAGAAATATTTCAGTTATTGATGCTTAAATATTTCTCCATGTCAATCTCCGCGAGATATTTGATCAGAGAGAACTTTGTTTATAATACATAGTATTGTAACTCCAAACATTCTTTAGATATTTTCCAGTCGTCAACAACTATCGAAGCTGTACAGTGGTTCTAACTTGATACAGAATGCTGTACACGAATATCTTCATTTTATTATGATCTTCGATTGGATGTTGCACCCAATCGAAGATCATCATGAAGTACGTTATGATAAATAAATAAAATTATTTTTGCATAACTTCTTTATAAAAAAAGTAATGAATATATAAAAACAGTACACGTATATGCGCGGGAGAAACACCACCCCTTGCCCCGCACTCCGTCCCCAAAAAACCCTAACCCTAACCTAACCTAACCTATCTATTGAAATATGATAAACTGTACACGTATATACGCAACTCAATTTTTACATATTTATACATAATTTGTCAATAGAAAACAATATAAGAGTATAAATGCAAGTACTTGAAGTTTTCTAATTTACATTATCCATACAGCACAGAAGCTTGCAGCAACATTGCTACAACGTTGCATGATTACATATTCCAGTGCAATGTTGCAGAGACATTGCATTAATATTAATTTACAATATTACTTTAGCAATATTGCAGCATTATTTCAGAAATATGATGAATATAATATAATATTTTTTACTTATTTACTAGTTATTTTTGTTACTTATATTTAAAATTCAGTAATATTTCACATCAATAGTGCTTATAGAATAGTACTTGTTAGTGGCAGTCATTAATACTAGAATTTGTCTTATTATATATTTCTTAAACTTCTTATACTGTCTTTTCGGAGAAAATACTTTCTTTAGATTTAATATCCGTACTTGTTTAATTTTGTGGTTTTTTATTTCATTAAAATATTATATTCTTAAGGCTCCTGGCCCCGGAGCCGAGAACTCCGAATCGACCGCAGAGCCATAGTTAGCTGTGGTGAGAATCACAACCTTATCCAGTGTAGCAACTACATGATAAATGCGATGAGGTTCTGTTCCATGCTACGACTGGTATGAGTTAAACAAAGACGGACAGCGAATATCTATCTGTCCTTGTCTGACTACTGGCGAGCTAACAATCGCGGCAGCAGACACGAGCCAGCAGCGATCTTTTCGCTTGCGCACACACATACACATATATATACACATGATTCATTCTCTCACCCGTTCTTCTTTTCGCGCGATGCCTTACCTAGAAAGAAATATGTATGGAAACTTGGGATGACTCGTACCAATCCAAGTATCAGCGGGCACTTATAATAATTGTACTAATGTTTTTCTGAACGTCATATATAATAAAAATATAACAAAATTCTTAATATGATAAAATTTAATTAGGACAACGTATAGGTAACTAAGAAACTAAGAAACTTACAACTTTCCCAGATAGCACATGGAATTTAAAAAAAATTCAGTTATATGTTACGAATTCTCAATTGATTTTTAGGTGCAAAAAGAATTTTTTTCACTGACCTGTGAAGAATAAAATGTGAATATCTCACATGAGACAAGTTTTATGTTACAATTATGAATACATACTTTATAGACGAAGATTTGGTGAAAATTTATGGAATTAGAGCGATTAAAGAGTACATTTTCATCACTTTGAAATGTTTGTATTTTAAATATTGTCCAATTTTGTATTTTAAATATTTTTTAATATGGATAATTTACATTTTCTGAGACAATAATTGCAAGTGTTACTTTATATATTTTTATTTTAACGTATTTCGCAAGAATTTGTAGTATTTGTAGTATTGTATTTTCTTACTTCTGACATTATTAAAAAGAAACAGATGATACGAGGGGCCAGGAGCCTTAATGCAATATTGGGATAGACATTATAACAATATATAAAGTCCATATTAACAAAATGTTAAGATTAGGCTCAAGGTTATAAAGATGTTGAATGTAAAATTTGTAATAAATTAGAAACAAATTTTGAAACTGAGCAACATGTAACTGAAGAATAATAATTACATGTAACTGAAGAATAATAATAATATTGCAATAATTATGTTTTCTTTACTGGACAGCGAAAGTAAGAATTGGTTGTAAGTCTCTCAATCACTAATGCGTTATTGTTCACACTTTTTTTTTCATAATCATGTATAATTAATTGTAGATTTTTATATTAATAATTTTGTTAAAATTATAAGTGCTATTGTTCTATTATTGTGTACATGTACACGCGTACGTATTTCGTCGGCGTTTTCAAGCATGTTGAAATGTATAGAAAAGTTAGTGCTCGCTAATGGTAAACAAAGATATATTGACACGGCGACGTGATTGTCAATCAACAGACAAATTCCATAATCATTCTATCTGTTACCGCTTGTCTATAATGGAAGTAAAGTATGGACTAAAAGAAGTTTCTTACAGTCCGTACTTTACTCCTACCATTGACAAGGTCAAAAGTTTTATCTGCAATGTACGGAGTAAATCGTAAGAATTGGCTAATCATAGTCGATTATTACAATGATCGGGTATGGTTACAACGATCGGATACGGTAAATTGTTACTGACAATATGTATCGTACACCATGCCTTAGGCGATGACAGACCCAAGTCACATATGAATGGCACATTGGCAAATGTTGCGTGCTATTTATAAAATAAAAAATATTTATAACAAACATGATTTGAAATCGCTAAAGTACACTTGTAAGAAGTTCCGAGTTCTAATTTTTTCCGTGGGCAAACAATGCAAAGCCTTATTTTACGGCTTTGCATTGTTTGTCCACGCAAAAAGTGAGAACTCGGAACTTTTATTGAATGCACTTAAGCGATTTCAAGTGCTGTTTGCAATAAATATCTTTTTATTTATAAATGGCACGCAAGAATTGTCAGTGTGGCGTTTGTCGCTAACTCGTGCCTGTCAGCTTGTCTGTGGTAAGACAAGAAAAGATTGTCCGTCTTTGTTTGACTCACGCCACACGCGACATATAGTACAGAAAGAAACCTATTACCGACATATGACGTGCAGCGCCATTATACGGCAAAACAATGAACTCAATGGAGTGAGAAAATGACATAAACTGCAATATAATACTGCTCTTGACAGCCAAATTTTTTCTTGCGAAATGTGGTTATATTATTTACTCTAGTGGACTTTTGTGACATTAGACATATTGTGGGAACCTGTAAAATATTCCAAGTTCTCGGCTTTTCGTGATATACAATACGTGGAAGCATAATTTACACTCGTTTGATCAGCTGTTTGACCACACGTTTTCTCGCGTAGACAGGCCTCATTTCACTGCTTATTTTATGACTTTGTATGAATTGCCCAAGGAAAAAGTGAGAACTCGGAACTTTTTACAAGTATGTTGAAGTGATTTCGAGTGCTGTTTGTCAAGAATATCTTTTTACTTAGATATGGCACGCAAGAATTCTTGACGTGCCGTTTCTCGCTTCTGACGTCATAAAACCACTATGGCCGCGGCGAGGGGCCAGGAGCCTTAAACGAAATATTTTTTGAAATGATAAAAATAAAAACTTTTATTTCGTTCAAGAAAATCATGTCATTTGATGAAATAACACTATTTTAAATAGTGTTTTATAAAATTTTCTTTCAAAATTTAGTAATTCGATTTAATTTGGATTTTCTTAGATTTTTTATTTTTTTTTGGATTAATCATTATAACATTCTGTTAAAAATCTAAAAGTAATTATTACTGGTATACTACATTATATCAATATTCATCTCATATCGAATGTTGTTGCGTTGTTTCAATATCTCAGTAAATTATCCAACGAACACCAAGTAAAAGTTATATAACTATTATTTGATGTTTGCTAGGTATGTTATAATCCTCGGACCACCGGATGGGTGGTTCCAAGTGCCCGCTGGTGGGAGGTGGCCCGGCTGGCGGACGGCCAGCGGGCCATCGTAGGGGCCGGCCGCCGAATGCGACGGCGACGGGTCAGAGAGACCCAGGGCCTGTGGGACGGGTGGGCCCCATCCCACCGTGGGAAATGGAGATGGCTCCGGTCTGACATCAGACCGGGGCCGCGGCGCCGGCCGACCATCTGGCCTCCCTCTCCCCTACGGGCCGCTGGGGGGGTGCGCGGGGGCGCACCCTTCTAATTAAAGCGGCCCGGGAAGCGGCGCGGTGTAGGGTCGCACCGCGCCGCTGCTAGGAGGGATCTTGACCGGGGGTAATTATTACCCCCGGTTCGGGAGGTGTCCTTTGGACAGCGGAGGGGGGCCCGGCGGATGGTATACGCAAGTAGTTCCCGCGGGCCCCCTGACGACCGCCAAGGACGGACCCGCCAGGGGTTTTAGTGGGTAGGGCTCCCGTCGACTCTTCGGCGGGGGAGGAGTCCCACATAACCGCGGTCTCCCCCCGGAGATAATATACTGTGAAGTATATTATCACTATTATCACTATAAGAATAAAATATATCAAACAAATCATAAGAATATCGTTGGAGTCATTGGGAATCGCCGCGTGCTGCTCGATCGTAAAACACTTTAACGGAGTCAGGACATAGGATGGGTGACCGGTGGTATACCGCTTGGGATCGAAATTATCAAAGGAAGATTCACGAAAGTTTGTATTGACAATCTTTGATACCTAGTAGTTTATGAGACATAAGAAAATTAGGAATTATAAATATTATTAATAATTTTTTAAAATATTATCTGACGATAATAATATAATTTTCTCATTTTTCACATTCGCACAATAATTCTCAGTATTTGATTACTATCAATATTTAATAGTGATTTTATTATCAGTATACACCAGAAATTAAATACTGACGAAAAAATTACTGAATTACTTATAATACATAATCACTAATAATATCTTAGTATTTATTAGTATAATATTCCTGTAAGGGTGTTATCTGAGATTTTACTTTGTATCATAAAACATATTAATAATATTACATATATATTGTATTGCAATGTTGCTACACAGTTGCGTTGTTATATTGCCGCAAGCGGACATTTTACCATTGCAACATTGAAATAGCATTGCAGCAACATTTTGCAACGTTGTTGCAATGTCACAATATTGCAAAACAATGATGCTGCAATGTTGCTGCAACGTTGCTGTGCTGTATGGGTATGCAAAAAATATCGTAGCAGTACCTGTATTTATATCCTCATATTGTTTTCCATTGACAAATTATGTATTACGTACACACGTGTACAGATATTAGTACATATTTCAATAGATAGGTTAGGTTAAGGTTAGTTTTTTGAGAGGGTGCGGGGGGCAGAGCCAAACCCCTCCCTTGCACATATACATGTATTGTGCATATTTATACGTGTAAATTAACTTATTGTACCCATCGTCCTTTAAATTATGAGTTTTGTTTTTTATAAGAAACCCTTTCGCTTATACTAAAAAGGATCTAAAACGGATCGACACGTATAATATAGAATTTGTTTAATTTAATAGATAGATTGCACTATTAAATCTTCGTTTTAACATATTTTTAATTGTATATCTGAGAACCCATTTTATTTTATTTTTTAATACGTTATTTTTTAAATATCCTAAATTAAAATATGTCAAATTATGTTTTTTTTTTATTAAAAAAAAAATAATAAGGTAATTATTTATTTTAGGGGAAATATCCCGATGACTTTGACCTTGACATATATTATAGAAGTCAAAAAGTCCTGAGTAAAAAAGATTTTAATCGTCGCACAGTGGGCCAGCAGACTTCAAAAAATGACCAAAAGTCACTTCCGGATGAGTTCTCCTAAAAGTCTTATCTTCATCTACATACATAAAACTAACTATTTTTCAAGTTTCATTGAATTTAATCGATTGGTTTTTATTTGACAAGTTAAACTTTGAATATTATGTATAGTACCAGTGATTTAACGTTTTCAATATTTTATTAGTATTGTTGTATTACAGCAAATGAACTGTTTCTCATCCATCTTTATACTTACATAAATCATTATAATAAGGTGCAAAGTGAAAGAATATAAAACAGACAAAATGGCGGAACATTACACGCATATGTTTCTGAATATTTACCGCAATTTTTTACAACAAAAGTTGCGCGAAGTTGCACCACGTATCTTTACGTTTGAGATACCGTGGGGTTCGTTTATATGTGTTTTATAAGATCAGCTGCCACCGTTCATAATTTATGGAGATATTCGTGAGACACTGCGTACACGCTTCACAATGGATCAGCACGTCTGTGCACAATGGATCAGCAGATCTAAGAAAATGACTAAAGACTAAAAGTACTCCTATCGTCGTGAAATTTCGTGAAACCTATAGGTTCTCGGGATAGTTGAGTTTAAATCCAAACTTAGGATTTAGAAATTCAAAATGGTAGGTCCAAAATAGCGGACGGAAATGTTAAAAGGTTTCCGATCGTTGTACAACTTGATACTGGTAGGTTTTCGAGGTTGCTGAAATCGAATCTGAACACAGAATTTAGAAATTCAAAAAGGCGAACAGAAATGCTAAAAGTGCTCCGATCGTTGTAAAAATTTATATTGGTAAGTACTCGGGATCACTACATTCGAAATCCAATTCAAAACTAAAACGTTCAAACTGACTCTTTTGGTCTTTCGCTATATTGGTTCTACTATTTTGAATTTCTGAATTTTGAATTTGAATTTGTATTCAGTAACCTCATGAACTCCCAACTATCGAGTTTTACCCAAATGAAGTCACTATTTGCATTCGGTCCACTATATTGCATCCGCCATTTTGAATTTAAAAAAATGTGATAACAGATTCGGATTCGGCGACTTCAAAAATCCTCGTGTACCAAGTTTCATCCAAATCAAATCATTTTTCGCATTTTAGTCCGCCATTTTGAATTTCAAAATTTTAACAACAGAAATGAAATGAGCGATGCCGAGAACCTTATATAAATAATAGTGTTACACATGTTCATATATTTTACAAGATATTAATTTTGATCGGTTTTACTGGTCTCCTGGCCCACTGTGCATTGGTTGGATCATACTTGTTTTGGTAATTAGAATGCTGTGAAATATGAAATAATGTTGAGGGATTAGATAATCTCAAGAATAAAAAAAGTTGCTAACAATTAAATTTGATACATTGATGAAATATGGTATCAACATGATGAGGCTGGACCATATTATGGTGTGTATATGCGAGCTTATTTGGACACAGAAATTCCTAATAGATAGATTGGGAAGAGAGGCCAAATCGAGTGGTCTGCTCGGTCGCCTGACTTAATACTTCTTAATTATTTCTTCTGGGGTCATCTTAACCCTTAGTATCACAGCGGGTTAATCAGAGACCCACCTACATTTATTTATATTTTATTACTTTTTCATAGAGTTTAAATGATTTATTTAGCAAATTTGGTATTTTTATATTTCTTAAACATCATGGAAGTTACGAAACATAAATAATCTTGCTTATTGTTAATAATATTGTTACACGCGCGGAACGCGGAAATGAAAACAATACGAGGTTTCGCGGAACAAACAAGAACTCTATTTCAAACTATATACAAGTAAGCGTTCTAAAAAGTCGAGAGAAGTCAAGAGACACGTCCGTCGTCAAGCGCAATCTCTCTCCAAATCCCTGTTGATACTTCGTTGCCATGACAAACAGCTAATCCGTTGACACTTCGTTGCCGTTACAAACAGCTGATCCGTTGACACTTTGTTGCTGTAGTAAACAGCTGACCGGAGCCGATCGACTCTCGCGAACGGCAGCTGACTCGCGGTCGAGAAATATATCAGGCGGCGCGCGTAACAATATAATCGTTATAAATAAACAAAATGGTAAAAATAGTGGTTTTTTACGAATAATTTCAATTTAACAAAAACTATGAAAGTTGATGAGTTATGCATTTGTATATAGGGATTTTCGGGACATAGCTGATGTCGAATCTGAGGTTAGTTTTGTCAAGCTCAAGATGGCAAGCAAAAATACGAAAAGTGGCTTAATTTAGACAAAACTCGGTACTTGGAGATCTTTGGGGTTGTTGATATCGAATTTATGATTAGTTTTTTTGTCAAATTCGATATGGCGGATAAAAAACAACTTTTATTTTCATGAAACTGCTTGAAAATTGAATTGTTTCGAATTTTTAACAATTTTCTGAAATTCTTTCCCACAATAGATGGGCCAATTCGAATAAGGGCAAATTTGAGAAAGGATTTATCATTTAACTATTTATAAAACGCTAGATATTATGTTTAGAAAAAATAAATAAAAATTTTCAATTTTTGTCCGCTATATTGGGTTAGCTGTTTTTAACCCTTGTGTACGCACCCAACTTTACCAACGGTCAGACGCACCCGGGTACCCCGGTGCCCACCTCTCATTTTTTCAATTTTTTCAATATTTATGCAATTGAAATGGTTTCCTTAACGTTTATCTCAGTAAATAAATATAAAAAATGAGAGGCCGAAGCATTTGTAAATAAATTGGCCTGCTGTAGCTCGTACAAAGGTAAGAGAAAACAGGATTTTTGAAGTCGACGCAGGTAGCGCGCGGTTACTAAGGCTGCCAGGCAGTCAGCTGTTTGGAGTTTTAAAAGCAAACAAAAAGTTCCCCTCCTTACATCTAAAGAAGGGTCTGAATAGATGTGAGTCAGTGCGAATCGTGTTCTTCGCACGCACAGACGTGCTACAGTTAACGGAACCGTTTGGCTAGCCTACGCAATATACTGTAGAGACATGGAGGAATTATCGAGGACTGAATTTGCAAGGTAAAACAAAATGTACATCAATGGTTTTTTTT
>NW_022639482.1:610026-635274 GCF_010583005.1 Odontomachus brunneus
TTTACAACCTTACCAGTTGCCAAACATTTACTTTCATGGAAGTTAACTTTAGTTGGCACTTTGAAGAAAAATAAACCTTACATTCCAAGTGTGATGGCTCCGAATAAATCGAGAGAACTATACTCTACTATGTTTGGATTCCACGAAAAAGTAACGCTGTGCTCCTACGTACCGAAGAAGAATAAAGCAGTTATTCTAATATCAACGATGCATTCCGACATGGCTGTGAACGATGATGCTAAGAAGAAGCCCCATATTATCACATATTACAATAAATATAAAGCTGGCGTCGACACGATGGACCAAATGATTAGTAGATACACTACACAACGTCGCACTTTGAGATGGCCGGTAGTTATGTTTTTCAACATATTAGACGTTGCCTCACTCGCTGCCTATCTCATTTATTATGAAAATAATAAGATGCTGCCAAAAAAAACCAACCAGCGACGGTTATTTCTACGCCAATTGAGCAAAGAACTTGCAACGCCAATGATTGAGGATCGATATCATAACGTGCAAATAATGAGAAATTATAGCACCAAGATCGCTATTGAAAGTGTAATCGGTCGGCCAGTAAATCCAGTGGAGGCTGATCCAGATCCGTCAGTTCAACGAGATGCATCAGGAAGGAAGAAAGTTATCGGTTCCTGCCATATTTGTTACAAACAAACAATTAAGAAGAGAAAGAAAACACGAAAGGCCTGCTCCAAATGTGATAGGCCTATTTGCGATGAACATGCGATAACTTTTGCCAAGTGCATAGAATGCAATAAATAAATGTTTTTTTTGTTTTTTAAATAAATTTTCATGTATTTTCTTATTACGCAACTCATTTCACATGCATAAATCAAATAAATTAATAAAAAAAGCTAATAGTTCACTCAAAATTGAATTTTTCTATGGTGGGTACCCAGGTAACCGGGTGCGTCCGCGGCATATGTATACTTTAAACTAGATTATTTATGCTTAAAAAAATTCTTAAAAATCTCCAAATGCACCATTTGCTTAAAAATGAGTTAAATAACGACGATCCGGGCGTACAAAGCGAAATTTTCATTTTTAATCCACTTACATGCAAAAATGAGCAGTGGTGGGCACCCGGTTACCCGGGTGCGCACACAAGGGTTAATTTTAAAAATTTGACAACGGATCAGTAGTCTGAAGAACTCCGAGATAACGAGTTTCAGAAAAATGGAAAAATTTATAAATTTTAGTGTGCTACAGTAGATCAACCATTTTGAAATTTTGAGTTCAGATTCGTAATCAGCGGTCCCAAAAACCATCGAATAACAAGTTTTACGTGAATTGTAAGGAAAAACTCGTGACACAAAGAGTTAATAGCAGAGTATGCAAAACTAGACCTAAAATAAAGAAGACAATCGCATCGTTGAAGAAGCTATTGGAATTATTCGAAATATAATCCGGAATGTTGTGTCTAGCTTTTATCATCGCATTGCCCATGTCAAACGGTAAATAGCACTCAATTTGAACATTTACTATGAAACTTCTGATCTGTCGCCAAAGATCTTGCCTTAAGTGGCTGGATGACAATAACCTTATCTTAATTGGCTGGCTTTTTGTCACTGCACCACGAATACACGTCGAAAGACAAACATACTTCCAAGTGGTACGCATACCTAGTGTGTTGGACGTACCCAAAAATAAAAATTTTTCAACTAGAAATAAAATACAATGCGCATTTAGAATTTACTTCATGAAATAGAACAATGGAAACACAATAATTGGAAACTCATGAAACGATACACAGTATACCAAACAAAATTAATTATACGTAGATACCAAAGAATATAACCTGTACATATGTGCAGTAAAGGGAAGACGTAGATTGGCTCTTACAAATGCTCGAAATAAGCAATCTTGATAAATCTTGGTTGAGACTTAAATGAAGCACGAAATTAACCGATGCTTTCACTCTCTTCCATTTAAAACGGTAAAAATCGAACGTAATCATGATGACCTACCGCTGCGTCCTTAACTGCTTGCTCAAAAACTAGACGTAGTAATGGCCCAATTGTCTCTTTGGATAGACTTGGGAATAGTTTGAGATATGCGATAGCCCGACGAAAGAACGGAAAATTTCGAAAAAAATACCGCCGACCTTCCTCTTTGAGAGACTTCCAACCTCGAAGGATCCCAAGTCTGAGACAGTTGGAAGTGCTCGAGCACCCGATGCAGTCGGAGGTCTGCAAGGGCGTGATAGCACAAGAGGAGTCCATGCCGTCATAATGTCATAAAGTTATATAGGATTCCATATCATCTGATCATGGAAGATTGTCTCAAATCATATTGATGCATGGCTGAGATTTAAATGAAGCACGAAATTACCGATGCTTCTGCTCCCATTAAAAACGGCAAAAGTTGAACCTAATTATGGTGACCACTGTGTGTACAACAACCTGCCCAAAAGCGACATGCAACGGTGGCCCAGCTGCCTCTTTAGGTAGATTTTTTTTAAATCGTTTAGGATATGCGATAGCCCGACGAGAGAACAGAGCATTCCAAAAGGAATACCGGCCCTCCTCTTTGAGAAGTTTCCAACCTCGAAGTACCCCGGGTCTGAGACAGCTGGAGGTGGTCGAGCGCTCGTCCGATGCAGTCAGCGGTCTGCAGGACGTAGCATTTTGAAAGGAATACCGAAGGCCTTCTTCTCCGAGAGACTTCTAACTTTAGTAGTTCCGAAATAAAAACAACTGAAAATGTTAGAACGCCCGACGCAGTAGAGGCGACCTGCTGGAGCGCGAAACAAAGGGAATCCGTACCGTCTGTTCCGTACGCACGCTGTCATCCACACGGACAGAGTACGGAGGGCGGCCGTGCGCCAGGCGCGTTCCGCTCGCGAGCGGATACCGCTCGCCGCTGCTTCGCGCCGTCGCCGCTACGCGGCGGCGAGCCGAGCCGGGGCCGTCACTCGCTGTTAAATTTCGGTGCGGCGCCTATATAAGACGCTGCGAACGACGGCTCTAGGCCTTTCATTGCCGGTGCGCATCACGGTCATTGCCTCAGCGAGGTACTCTTTTGTGAAACTCTCCACGGCCTTCTTGAGTGCGGCTTGCACTTAGGCTATTGCCTTCAGAGTGTCTAAGGACACGTTGGCATTGTAGTACAAGATAATTAAGTAACTCCATAGATCTCCACCTTCTCGATACGATGGGCGTTTACGAGAAAGGTTCGCGCATCCATCCCGGATTACCTCGAAGCCTCCACCGCGGTGGACGCTTCCTTTTGCGATATCTCACGTCTTGCAGATGCACGTCGTGCATCAGTTCGACAGCACGCTTTACTGTCGGGCGCACGACTCCGCGCGAGTCTTCGTTCTCTTTGAGAACTCCTTCGCTGCCAAGAACGTAGCTCTCACGCGAGTCACGCTCGCTACTGCTCCGCTGCTAGGGACGCAGCACTCACGCGAACCAAGTTCGCTTATAAGTCGACTTAAGACTTATACGGCGTCGCGTACGCGACTCAGCACGCGAGTTACGCTCGCTTTTAAGTCCGCACAAGACTTAACCGCTGCCAAGGGGCAGCCCTCAGGCGAGCTCCACTCGCCTTTACCTTGCTGCCAGGGCGCAGCCTCCACGCGAGCCACTAAGTCGACACGGGACTTAGTCTCCGTCGCACACGCGACAGTATTATTATCTCTTCGACAAAGGGGATTTCTCCTAGCACGGAGGCGCTTGGAAGCGGTGAACTACCGCAGGGCCACCGCCTCGATTGAAACAGCTCGCTCAATCCGAGTCGGCGACCCACGACAAGCGGAGGCGAGTATACTCGCCTCCCTAGGAAGATCGAGAATCGCTTGCGCCCCACGTCATCTCACGGGCCGCTGGATAGCGGACTATCGGCGATGAAGACCGCGGTCTCCACGCGACGAGGAGACCTCGAGCCGCATCTAGCAATACGAACCGGCCGCTCCCCATCCTAGGGCCGTTCGAAACACTGTCATAACGTCAATATTTTATGTGGAAGTCCGTATTACCTAATAACGAATTTTATCCTCAATGAGGGGCAAGGTGTCCAATAGCTACCCGATAAAGCTTGGGACCTGAAGTTGGATTAGCAATGACACTAACTCGAATGTCAAAACTATATAATGACAACACAGCAGTGTTGCATGCATATCAATGGGCTCAAACTAATTGGCTCAAATGCAGCAAATATGTTGAACGTACTCGCATGGTCAATGCTGAAAATTTCCAGTATAAAGTAAAGAAGTATAAAGCAAACAAGTAAACATATGATGTCTGTGATGGAGAGAGATGTAACCAATCTTGGCGAAAATCAACACTCAACCTCCTTTTCCGTTTAGAACTCCAAATCCATCTCCTTCCTCAGTAGGATCGGACGTGTGTCCGAGCGAGACACAATGAGCAGGCCTTCCCGTGGTTTCCCATCTATATGATTCGGGTACCGCATCGCGCTGTACGCGTCATGACAAAATTGCTCACCTTGCGAAATATGTCTGTAGGTGCTGTTCAATTTTTCCATCGCCCATTCTCCTCAAAGTGGCGACTCGCTGAAGAGTGGAATAGAAATCTGTAGCAAAGCCGGACTACGGGAGTTTCCCGCTTCACATTATATGATTGGCTGGGTCGTCAATGATCTTGCCTTAAGTGGCTGGATCACGACAACTTTGTTTCGATTGGCTGGATCACCAATAACTTTGCCTTAAGTGGCTCGACCATGACGATTTTGCCTTAATTGGCTAAGTTGCCAAAAATTTTGCTTTGGGTGTCTATATCATTAAAGACCTAATCTTAAATGACTAGGTCATCATGTTGTAGTTTTAAAAGGCTAAATCATCAAAGATCTCAGGAAAATTTAGTTCGATTGTAGAATGATGTCTAGAGAACACTAACACACAACATAACCATATATTTGAAAATGAAAATTTCCTTCTCTCCCCATTACTGATGTCAGAAATAGAGATTTTCATTTATATTTTTAAAGATTTTTATTTATATTTTTAAAGATGACTTTGAAATAATCTCTATATTTGACCTCTGGAACACGATCAAGGTCACCGTTAAAGTATCTCTCTTCAAACTCAAGAACTTTGATATTTTGTTTATATATACTTCTATATAATACTTTAATATTAAGAACTTTAACTTTAACATTAAGAACTTTAATATTTTTTTCTGAGAAAAGCGTCATCCTTTGTAGTTATTCAAGGGATCCGGTCTTTTTTTGGACATCCTATATGAATATATAAAATAATATATTACGTGAAGTATTATGCATTTAATAATACCTTCATGTTGCAAAGATTTTTTCCATACGCACATGGTAAATATTAATTTAATGTGATAATTAATAATTGCTTTATGTAATAAAATTTTTAAACATAAATAAAAGAGGTCTCTGTCATATTGATGATATCTTAATGAAATCTATCAGTAAATTTATACGAAAAATGGTAATCTATGGAACTTTTAATTATACAGGTCAACAACAAAAAATTCTTATCAAATAACTTTAATGAGAGACAGAGTAGATATTTCTTATAGATTTTCACCACAAAAAACAATAGTTGTTCAAATTACGCCATCACGTTAAGTTTTAAAGTTAATATGAGTTTTATGTTAAGAAATCAACGATTTAAAAGATAAATGTATAATAAATCGCTTACCACAAAAAAATAGATGAATGTTTAATTTACACCTTGATTCCTTATTACAGCAAAGAATAAAAAAATGATGTCACAAATAATAAGAAATTTATTTTAAGGATACAATACGTACAAAAACAGAAGGAGATGCTGGGAAGAAATAAAAAAAAATGGAGTAAAGGAAAAGTAGTGGGAAGGTGGAAAAGGGAGAGAGAGGATTGTATGAAGGAGGGGTGGGGGAGGGGGGAGAGGGTAAATATGAGGAAATATTGGAGAGAGAGAGGGAAAAACAGAAGGAAGAAAGATGGGAACGGATGAGGATATTTAGAGTAAATAGGTAATATAGGTGGGTGAAAGGGGCGGAGATACCGAATCTGGAAAAAGGATGGTCAGAGGAGAGTAATTAGGTTTAAGTTAGGGAATGAGCTGAAAGAGGAAAGGTACTAGGAAGAGGAGGAGAAGAGGAGATGTAGAATATGTGGAGGAGAAGAAGAGACGTGGGAGCATATTTGGGAAAGATGTTGGAGAGGGGATAATGGGAAAGTAGGGAGTTAGCAAGAGATGGTGGAGAAAATTTTGGGAGAGGAGGGAGAGGAGTGGATGAAGAAGATGGAGAGAATGAGGGACAAGGGGTGAGGGGGAAAGGAGGAGAAGGAGATTGATTGGAATGTGATGTGAGGGAGAGTAAGAGAGATAACGAAAAAGAGAAAGAGAGAGAGAGAGAGAGAGAGGGAGCGAGAGAAAAAGAAGGAAACGGAAGGAGAAAGGTGGGCGATTGAAAAAAATACGTTTATAAAATTATAAAATTGTAAATTAGTAGATAAGTTAGTTATATAAGATAGTTTTAGTTAAGCTAGTTTAAGTTAGATTAAGTTAGTTTTAAGATAGTAATAAGAAGTAATAAGAAGTTAGTAATAAGAGAAGTAGAAAGGAGAGGGAGGAAGGGGGAGCAAAGGGTGTGTATGTGTGTGTGTGACGGGTAGGAGCGAGTGAAAAAGAAAAAAGTTAAAATATAGAACCTAGGCTGTAAATGTAATTTTAATCCCATAGGGGATCAATAAAATTCTTATTATTACGTACAAAAGCAGACATTTTTTTAAAGTTTGAAATTATTAAAAACGATCGAATTTCAATGTTATGAGCTCCTTTTATAATATCCTTTTGAAATTTTACAAAAAATGCGTAAAAAAGTAAAGTATTAAGGGGACTATAAATCTTCAAAATTGAACTGAAAGGATTTGAAACCTTCAAAAAATATATTTTTTTATTTTTACATAATCATTTAGTATAATTCTTTAAGAACATTTTGGCGCAAAAAGAACCTTGATATTCGCAAAATTAAGTTCAGGAGAGCGAAAAATGTGAGGCAGCGTGCGGCCGGCGGAGTGCGCGCGATCATATAGTGTAAGAAATGTAGATATTGTTTATTTAAAACAAACTGATAAATAGTAATAACGGTTCGAAAAATAGAAATAATAATACCGAGAACAAAGGCTATAGACATGTGGACGTCATTGCTAACAAATATAAGAGTAACAACAAAGGAGACGAGAACAGTCAGTTGGTCAATAGTAGAAGTAGTCGGTCGTTTATTTTTCAAAATCGCAGTCAAAACAAGTTCCTTCGCATGATCACCAACGCCTACCGGTTCGTGACCAACAAAGAAATCCACGATGACTTGAGTGTAAAATGAGTAGAAGAAGTTACCCGCGAATATGCTAATAAACACGAGAGAAAACTTCTCAAGCATACCAATGTTGAAGCGATCCAACCATTCAACACCGCTCTGGACCTAAGACGTCTTAAGTGCATTAACCCTTTAAGGGGCATATTTTTCTTCTAAATAAAACATTAAAATCATAGATCATTTATGAATTTTTGAGGTCGCTAATTACAATTCTGATATCAGAATTACAAAATTCAAAATAGCAGATCCAATATGGCGGCTATTTCGAGCTAAATTCGAAGTTTTTTATTCAAATTGCATGAAAATAAGTATATAGGTCTTGTTTGAAGTCACAAAAACTATAATTTAGAGAATATATGTATGTTCTACTCCTTCTCAGCGTGACCCAGAACTAACGACGTGGATGTGGGGAGAAACTAGTTCCATTTTTTATATTTTTTGGTATTTTTTTCAAATGTTTTATTAATTTTTTTTATATTTTTTGGGAATTTTTTATTTTTTGTGTTTTTAGGAATTTTTTATTTTTTGTATTTTTTAAGAATTTTTTATTTTTTTGTATTTTTTGAGGTCTCTTAGCGTAGCCTACTTTGCTTCACTTTTCAAAACAATTATTGTCTGCCTCAATGCATAACGGAATCTTATATGTCTTACAATAAAATTTCGTTCGCCTTTGATAATTTTTTGTACTGCAATGGGCGCATCTTCTACGACTCTCCTGAACACCTGGCATATGAGGTATTTGTGCAGTTCTGATTGCATTAGTTACTTTTGGCTTCTAATTATTCAATGGAGATTTGACAGATGGTATTCCTCTCTTTGGACGATTCGGAACCTCTACTAAATGATCAACTACTGATAATCGGAAGTTTTTCAGTGATAAGGTTTTTTTCGGGAAAAGCAGTCGGTATATAATGAAAGAATTTACTAAAGTTATATCTACAAAGTGCCAGAAAATACGATGCCACCGCTTTTTACTTTTTCGACTAATTTCGTATAACGATTTTAGCATGTTAGCTTTGTCGACACATCCCATGTAGCTGTTATAATTTTGGGCCATTTGCGGGCAAGTAACTACTTTTAGAGAACCGTCTTTTTGTCTCCTATTGACTTGTGATATAACTGAAGGATCATAAAAATTCCTGGGGCTCGGCCACCCGTCATACACGTTCCGTACGGAACACATACATACACACACACACACAACTTAGCTGTTTTACTTGTGAGATAAACAATACATATTTATGCGAATAATAAATAATAAATAGACTTATTTTGAAAAAGTTCAATTTTCAGAAATTTAAAAATTTTTTTGCGGAAAAATTAGCGTACAGAAAATGGTAAAAAAAATATATATTATAGTATTAGATATATAATACATGTATAAAAATTTTCAGAGCTCTAGAACTTCGCGTTTAAGAATAGCCGAGTTTATTCTGAAAAAATCGAGTTTTTTTACATTCATTGTTCATTAATAACATTGAAAATAAATAAATTTAAAATTTAAAATTTTTCATGAAAGTTACGTAACTTGAATCCCTAGGAGTTTAAAAAATACTCATATGTGGATACTAACTGCAAAATAGATCAGAAATATGGAAAAAACTGAGAACAAAAAGGTGGTACGTATGCATATCACTGTCCCTCAAAGGGTTAAACCTCATGATTTAATTTGAATTGTATAATTAAATTAATTAACTATTACTAACAATGTAAAAATGAATACTAAATAACTTGGGAGCTATACAATGGTGTAGTAAACCCACATATGTTTATTGCTTCTTTGCTAAGCACTATTTAAAAATTGTAATAAATTAATAATTGTTAAGATTGTACAAGACATCCGATAAAGGATGTTTAAAAAAATTTTTTTTCAAAATAGCATTTTCCGCTCGTTTTGCCACGATTACTCAAGAACGATTGTTAAAGATATCGACTTGATTTTTTTTTTAATTAAAGATAAAGACATACTGCATAGGTTGAATCAAAGTTTGTATATAAAAATTAATTTTTTAATACCGTTTTAACAATAAATAACTGGAATTTTTAGACATTTTTTATTTTTTATTCACTATTTCTTTAATTTTTGAAATTTTTAGTTCCATTTCGATTCAATCTATAAAGGGAAATCTTATCTACAAAATGACACCTGGAGCATTAAAAAATTCCAACTCGTTTTTCCGGAATCATGGCAAAACTGCAAAAACAACGTTTTTCTAATTTAACAATATCTCACTCAATTATTAATATTGTATTTTTTTAACTTCTACCGCTTAGTGTATTCCTAAAAGTATGTATAAAAACTAAAAAAAACAAACCTTATGTACGTTTATTTATTCATCGATAATCGTCATTCGAAAGAAGGGTGTCAATAAGGTCCACGTAAGAATCACTTCGAACTATGCTATTTTATTTCTCTCGGTGGAACTCATAACTCACTAGAACCGTTGTTGTTCAAGTAATTAGGTGCTGAGAATTTTCAATATAAAAATCGATATTTTCGATAGATGATATTATCGTTTTTGATATCTCAAGAAATCGTTGTAATCCTATTTGTGACTGCGCTCTTTAAGGTAAAATGCTTAGACACTAATTATACTGCTGCCTAATTCTTCTTATTGTTTTGGTTTTTAAATACAAATGTTTAAACTTTCAGCGTAGAACATATCTTAGATCTCATATTTACCTGGGATCCCATTTACATGGGATATTACGCATAGTTGCGATGTCTACCTCATTTCTGTTATCAATGAGCTACTATCACCATACTTTCTCAAAAACTATTCGTATATATAGTGCATGAAATATATCAAAGCGGTTATTTTACCTCTTTGTCATCACATTGAAATCAAGCTCCATATTAATCAGTACATTTTATTTTCACCAAGTATGCAAGCAATAATGTTACTTATAAGAAATTGGACGATGAAACTGTAGTTTAAAGTTGATTTTTTTTCTTTAAATCGCTAGTTCCTCAATAAAATTCAAACTTTAAAACCTAATATGATAGATTAATTTGACGAGCAGTATTATTTTTTGTAAGGGGAAATCTATAAAAAAACATGTACTCTAATTGAAGTTACTTGGTAAAATTTTTTGTCAGTCTGTGTTATTTATGGTCAATTTATCGGCAAATATATTTGACGAAATAACTCAGAAATCTAACAGACTGATACACAAAAGATTAAAAAGGCTTTGCTCATAACTATCTTACACAGATCTGTAAATAATAAAATATATTATTTTCTACATTTATTATAATCATTGGCAACTGCAGATATACATGATAAAGTATATCTTAAACAGACCATCTTAACAACTCTTTTATTTTTCAAAGTGATAGAAATAAATGCTTCTCTCTCTCTCTCTAACGAAACTTATTTAGTTTTATACGCAACATTCGATTATAATTTTGATTTTGGTAAATTGGAAAGCCGAAGATATTGTAAAATTACAAATATTTTTGGTAATTATACAGTTTAGGGGATCCACCTTCGATGATCTTGACCTTAACATATGTTGTAAAGGTCACCCCCCTGAGTGACCTTCTGCAGGTTTTAGCTATCGCTCGTTGTTCGTTAAAAAGTTATTAACAAAAGAAGTTGCATAAAATGAATGAAATTTTTGTACATCGTATATACAAAAACATCGAATTTGTACGCTAAGGTACTTACACACACACACACATACACACACTGCTCGCCTGCACGCACGCTCGCCCGCTCGCCCGAGCGGGCTCGCGGTGTGTGCGTGTGTTCCTATTAAATTTAGATAATTTAACAATCATCCATGTAATTTTTGCGACACTGCATAAATTAATTTATGGGAGAAATATCATTCTACTTATAAAACTTCAAATATAATAAGAACACACGCACCTACCGCGGGCATGCCCGGGCGGGCGGGCAAGCGCGCGTAGGCGAGCAGTGTGTGTATATGTGTATGTGTGTGTGTGCGCGCGCGCGCGCGTGTGTGTGTCCTAGCGTACAAATTCGTTGTTTTTGTATATACGGTGTCCAAAAATTACATACACACGCTGTTTGACCGTCCGCGCGCTCGCCCGGGCGGACTCGCGATGTGTTCCTATTATAATTCATGTTTTATAAATAGAATGTAATTTTTCGATATTACATGTATATGTCCATCCATTCATCTATAGCATAGTGTAGGAACATAGGAACACTGCACCTATATACGCACACACCGCGAGCCCGTCTGGGCGAGCGGGCGAGCGCGCGTACAGACAAGCAGTGTGTGTGTGCGTATATAACTGAACGTAACACACGGCTTCCAAATTTTCAACATGCATTTGTATGAATTTCTCAATGTAACACACGATTCCTTGCTTTTGGAAAGGAAAAATACATGAAATATATGAATAAATACTTTATTGATGAATTGGTGACAGAAATATTTTTCGCACACACACATGCATGCACGCACGTAGGCATGCATACACACGCGTGGATGAGTGTCTCTATGAGAACTAAATATTTAAAAAGAATTACACTTATCGTTTACATATTATACTTAATATATTCTGTGTTGATATTAATGTACTTTTATTGTGAATAACTTTTTAACAAACAATGAGCGCCAGTTAAAACCTTTTGAATGTTACTCAGGCTAGTAGCAGGTATCTTCTTAGCTTACAAATTCGATGTTTTTGTATATATGTTGTCCAAAAATTACATCTATTTTATGCAATTTTTTTGTTAATAACTTTTTAAGGAACAACGAACGACGGTTAAAACTTCTTGAATGTCACTCAGAAGAGTGCCCTTGATAATATATATCAAGGTCAAGGAAGTAGGTCCCCTAAACTGCGTAATTACCCGATTATTTTTATGAAATATATGTTACACTTTTTATTATACTTTTATATTATACTATTTTCTAAGAGAGCATTTTGAAATGTATATGTGATAACATATATTTAAAGATCGATTAAAAAAATTTATTAAAGAATAAATCAGACACACACACACACTTTGATAATTAAATAAAGAACAACACACACACACATGCACACACACACGCACATACACACGCACATACACACACGTGCATATGGTACACACACACGCTGTAAAAAGTCAAAATTTGCCTGTAAGGAAAATATATAAAATCGGGCTATCTTTATATTTTTGGGCTTGATAAACTCGAATATAAAGCTTAAAATTTTCTAAATTCTGAGAAATTTTGTAAAAATATGGTTTTTACAGAAAGTCGTTTTATAAAAAATTCGTTTCTTAGCAAACACTCTCTAATAAACTTTTTAATAAAATTCACAATTGTGAATAAATGAACTCATTTTTTATCAATTTTTACTGATTTTTTTATTGATATTTTTGAGAATTTAACAGAATTTAACACATTTTGAGAATTTTTAATTCTTTAAGGACTGTCCCAAATGCATACGGACCCAATTGCACACCCAACTGCTAATGAATTAGTAATTCACTAGATAAAGTAAAGCACAGATTGGTGGTGTGCAATTGGGTCTGTGTGCACTTGGTCCTCACCCATTCTTTATCACTTAACATATATTCACAGTTCTTACTACCTGCTCCTCTTTTGCTGTCACAGACCCCCAAAAAATTCAAAAATTACTTTTCTTATAATGAAAAATTACTTTTTTATAATTATTGTTGTGTTATATTACCAATAACGATATCAGCATATCATTAGCTAGCCGCTAGCTCCGTACATGAACGCTACTCTCGATTATACATTATTTCCCCTATATTACGAATCATAGAAATGCGAGAATAAGTGGTAATCAAGGATCATAAATTAAAAAATATTAATTAAAAAATCAATAAAAAATGATTTCTTTTATTTACAATTGTCAATTGTTTACTAAAAAGTATTTCCTGAAAAACGAGGCTTTTCTATAGAAAAACTGCATTTTTATAAAGTTCCCTGATATTTAGACTATATACTTTAACTTTTATATTCGAGTTTAACAGGTCTAAAAATATAAAGATTGACCGATTTCATATATATCCCTTAGGAATAAATTTTGGCCCTTTTATAGTATTGTCCTGTGTAATACATACTACTATTTTATAAATGGTTAAAATGGTAATTTTTATATCAAAAGAGAGAGAGAAAGAAAGAGAGAGAGAGAGAGAGAGAGAGAGAGAGGGGAATTGCTTTCAAGCAATTCACTACCGAAAATACGCTTTGAAATAATTTTATACTAAAATAAATTTATGGTAAGAATCATGACTATCGTAATATTCTTTAACTAATATTATTTATAAATATAGATAAATAGTAAACATATAACGTAACTAAATGTTTATTTACATTTTGTAATATATATAATAATCGATAAACTATATTATCATTATCGTTATAATTTATTTCAGTTAAAAATTTATTTAAAAATATTTTCCATAACAAATCACTTTAAAGCAGACATCGATACTCAGTATCACTACTTTCAACATTTGCAATAGCATAGTATACAGAGTGAAAAGTTGAGTGAAAAGTTGAGAGTTAAGACTATCATTCTTAAGCTTCGCGAGAACGTAGAAAGGATTGAAGTAAATAAGAAAGTCCTGTATCATTTTGCGACATTCGCAATAGTTTTCGAGATCTTACTTTTAAAAAATCGAGTGAAAAAAGAAAGAGTACTCGAGCCATCAAAGCCACGCGGTTTAGTTGGTCTAAAAACAAATGGAGGCGCGCGGCGAGAGGACAGGACAAGTGCCGCTGCGCGTACTTATATCGCTGCTTCTACATCTTGCTGCACCGTGTCAGCTTGCATTGATAACTGTGACTTGCTCGCGATTTAGAATATTACTTTATGAAACAGCAAAAATAGCTTACATTGAAATATAATAATACATATAATTTATATTAACCTTTAGCTGTCCCACCTTCCGGGAAAAACAGAACTGTCCCATGGGGTCTATCTGACCCCACGTCAAAAATATTGTCGTAGCTTTGAAAGTAATGATGATATTTATATAAAAAAAATACTTGTTAATGTCTTAGATATTGGAGAACAAATGCTAATTGGTTTTGTAGGCAAAAACAAAAATTTTAATATAAAAAAAAAATCTTGAAAAAAAAAAGTTAAAAAATGACTTTTTTCAGTCAAATACTCATAGCTGACTCAATTTTAATCGAAAAAAAAAAAAAATGGTTCCATACTCGGGGGATATGTTGTTTAAACGTGAAATAATTTTTTTTTTTTGGAGCTATTCAAAAAGTGTATTTATTTTAAGGTTTGAATGCTGAGAAAATTGTGTTTTTTAGGTATAACGAAAACCATTGAATTTTAATAAAAAAATGAATTTATTTCGGCATAAAAACACTTAAAAAATTACAGAATGTTTATTTTATTATAAAAAAGTAAAAGAAAAATTTAAATTACAAATTTGCGAACTATTTTACTCCTGCCTACCCCCACAATCAATGCAAAGATACATGCGATGATTATTACACATTGGACGATAGCACGATAAGCATTGTATTGTCGTTTTAGTATCTTTATGTCTGGGACACAGATCACAGCGCTTACGAGAAGGTAAATTTTGATCTTCAGATGCTTCTTGTCGCAATTCATCGATCCCAAGTATCATTGCTATACCAGCTTTCAAAGACTTGCGAAGTGAAACCATGCAATACCTTTCTTAAAGACAGGGCTTGACAAGAAACATTTTTAATCGAGAAAGGCACTCTTGGACAGATGTTACTTTATTTTAAATTACACACCAAAAAATTCGTAATCTCAGAAATGTTTACTTACATTTTTTTTCAAATTTTAGTACCCAAAAACACTTTTAAAAAATCGGAGCGCACACACAAAAAATTAACACACCTGTCCCACGGGGTCACAGTGACCCCACAAATTTTAACGTCGACTTTGCGCGCTTGCCTACAGTAGACTAAGGCAACTAAAATTATACTCATCGTTTTAATCGACAGTTAGGACCTCCAACTGACAACAGATGGCGTCACATAGACCATTTTTAAATTTTGGGCATATTTACAGAAATTTAAAGATCGCTGGGGTCAATTTGACCCCGGAGGGACAGCTAAGGGTTAAAACAAATAAGTTTCAGTGATTAAAACAAAAATAGAAAGAGCAAGAAAAAAATAATAGAAACTGAACGAATTTACAGAGAATTTAGTTGTTTTCTATCCTAATGTATCGTTTCGATGTATCGAATCTAAAAGAAATGATATCGTTCTCTCTTGGAATAGTATTAAATCGTTAGAATATGATAGATTTTTATTAAACTTCACGCGCCTTTATATATTTAGAGTAATTTTTACCATTGTAAGGTCTTTTTGTTATGATTATAACAAATTATATATAAAAATTATAACAAATGTGAAATAATTTCACACATTTTTGCATGAAATAAATTAAAAAATCTTATATTTCTTATATATAATTATTATTTCTTATATACAAAGAAAGTTGGCATAATAAGTATATGAGATTATAGAAAATACATCACACATTTAAAACAAAGTTTACCAGAAATAAGTCAGAAATAGGATTGCCATATTTTATTATTATGGCGGCGTCAACCGAATAACGATTACGAAGTACGACAAAGTATGCCGCTATTGTTAGCCTTGGAACGATAATTTTAATATTTATTTTTTTTTAATTTTCATATAGTGTGAGATCAAATACTCAACAATTTATATAGATTTCATATCTTTTTTTAACAAAATTTTTCTAAATATTATTTTGAAGATATATTTTTGCTGAATACAATTTTTCTAAATATTTTTTTAAAGATACATTTTTGCTGAATCTATTTTTGTATTTTTACATTTTTACTGAATCATAGGTTCTTTTTTAATACTCAACGTATTTTTTACTGTTTTGTAAAAACGGTAAGTTTTTTGGGGATATATACTTTTTCAACGTTATTTCATGTTAATGAGAACATCAATGTGGAAAGTTACATTTTATTAATTCTTGTAAAGTATATGATTTTTTTTTAATATTCAGGCAATTAAAGCAATAAAATGTAATTTGTCTAAATTTCTATATTTTATCTTGTACTTGTGACTTTTATTCGCATCCCCAAAGTCATGGTCCGGAATCTGGTGATCAATTGCGTTAAGAATAAATAATTTGAACGCCTTCTTCTATCACTGCTTAAAACGTATGTGTGCTTCGGCGACCCAGCATTTAGACTGACTACAGCGTGCCAACGGTGAACGGTAGAAATTTATGACGATCGAGCGCAGACGATCAGACCGACCAAGTACAGTGGCTGATAAAATCGCGAGAACTAAAGCCTTAACGCGGATTTCTAGCGATATACTGAACACTGAGATATATTTTGGTGCAACCTAAACTAAATCATGTATTTTTCGAAGCCATTATTTAGATATTAATATTAGTAAGATCTGGTTTGTATGGTCTTTATAATTTGTTATATTCTTTAATGACTAAGTCGTCCTTTTATAGACAAAGGATCAAAATTTATCAATATAGCTTATAGCTTATCTAGCGTAGTTATTCGTGAAAAAACAATATATATTTGTTCACAGCTAAATAGAATTTCCTAATTCTACAACAGAATGATTTAAACTCAATCCTTAACTTTTATGAATAGTCATACTATAACTTAAACACATTTGGAAATTTTTATATTGGAAATTGTTTCCTTACCAGCATTCTATCCAACTCTTTCTTCCAACTTAAACTATTGTGTTTTATTATATGTTTAATTCCCCATAGTAACATTATTTTTATTTTCTCTATTTAGTTGTCATTAGCAATTCGTATTATTGATATAATTGTACCAATTATATATTAATTATACCATTATATAATTAATTATACTATTCACGAGATTTAAAATAACACCAATATTTATTTTAACCATTATTTGTGCTTCTATTTCTACAATTCTCGCTAATCCAGTTCCTACTCGAGAATTACTTTCTTCACTTTCTTTTATTTAGTTTTCGGAAACCTTCTAAAAAAACGGTATATAATCAGTTATATTTTGAACAATGAATTCTATTTCATTTGAAAAAATATGACTTAACATTGCACTATTTAAGGTATCGCATAATGTACAAGTTGGAAGTAAACAAGCTACATCGACTGGCAAATTTCGCAAATAATCACATAAGGCACGTTGTTTTTCCTTTCGCTGCGCGCCGCTATCCGTTTCTTAACCAACTGAAACGCGTTAATTCTTGAGCGACTTCAGCGGCTCGAGTGCTCCTTCTTTTTTCACGTAATTTTTTAAATTTCTCGAAAACTATCACAAATATCGCAAAACGATATGGGATTTTCTTATTCTCAATCCTTGATCTCAATTCGTTCTACACTCTCGCGAAGTTTGAGAATAGTGGTCCGAGACAGACTGTTTATAAAAGTTAATAAATTACCAGAATATCTGATCTATTATTTTAAATAATTTTTTTTTATAACTGATCTTAAATGAGAGAGAGAGAGAGAGAGAGAGAGAGAGAGAGAGAGAGAGAGACCTTGGATTATACATTATTATACGCGTTTTAAAACGTTCTATTAGAAAATTGATAAAAAGGTATAACAATTCATTTAAAAAAAGTATATGACTTTGAAATAGCCTTAGTCCTTCAGCTTACAACTAAAACAATATCATCATCGAACGTCACTCATAAAACTAAACGAGTTTGGCATTGAAACTAAACAAGTAAAGCATTTATTTCCATTGCTAAAAATAAAAGAATTGATTAAGATGGCCTATTTTAAATGTCTTATCATTTTTTATCGTAAAATCTGTAGATCAGCACATCAAAATTTTGTTATTAAAAAAATATATAAACCAGATTATAAACCTTATTAAAGTTATAGTAATAATTCAAGAATTTTGTTAATTAAACATATCTTATTAATTAATATGAGTTAATGATATATACAACCAATAATTTTAGTAATAATTGTATTAATTACAAAAAGTGTTTAACATGCTGAATATATTTTAAAAACGATACTATGTTGATGAGTGAAAATCGCACACCAGACATCGATAAATAAAAGAAATATCATCAAACATCTATTCATTCCTGATATTTAGCTTACTGGATAGAGTATTTTTTGCTCTAAATCTTTTACTCGGTCCTTAAAATCTGGTGCAGTTTGACGATACAATGAAATTGCATAATCTTCAAAGGGCTCGTTTTTTTCGCGTTTTGCATTAGCTTGTAACATCCGCATACTTTTGTAGAATTGCTGGATTGCCATTTGACGTAAATATTGCCGCTTCTTCATGCACTCGGTCCGGTACTCCTCTGTTTCATTGATTTTTTTCTGTCTTTCACCCTTTATTTAAGTTAAAAATTGTCATTAATATGAGTCAATATAGAGAATAAGTTACGAACCATAGATACCCAGGCAACACAAATTTCCAAACAATATCTTCGAAATGTTCTAGGAACATCTTTAGGACATAGAGACGTACAATTTAATTTAAAGGCTACACATCTTTAGGACGTTCTCCTTGGAAATATGTGCTATCTGGAAATTGATTTTTTCTCTTTTCATAATAAACTAAGTAATATATCTTTACATCGTAACAGACTATTAGGAATCCAATTATGTTACTACAACAAAGAGTAAAATAACTGTACAAAGACATATACAAGTAGAATATTTTCAAATATTGTAATTCTTTTGTCATTTTTAACATATTATGATAATTTATAATAATTTATTAAACATATTAATAGGTAAATAAGAGTCGAACGCTGATCTTGGAGCGAATATTTCTAATGTTGGGAGGGTAATAATGTTTGATAGTGTCAACGCACGCACCGAATAGTTTTCCAATCTTTATACGGTGAATCAATCTTCCATGTCAAACCAACCCTCAATCCCAATTCTAAATATTAATATAATTAACCTTTCTAATTAACCCGAGATACCTCATTACTGTGATTCTAAATTATAATTGCGAGAAATATCGTCTCAACCAGGAGTCGAATCCTACTTGCCAGGCGGGACTCCATACCAATTCGGCTACTAAAACCTTGACAATACTCTTCACAACGCAAGGCTTATAAGTAATTGTTTTGGAACGGTAGTGAGTATCAGCGCAATAAACATAACTTCTATATAAGACACAGACTCTCGAAAGTATACAACTTATTAACACGTTAAACGTCAAGTTTTACGTTATTTGGCTTCATGTTCCGTTCACGTCGCACTCTACCGTCAAGTAAACAGAGTCGCGCGTAATGTGCGAGCTATCCCGTCGCGAAAAGTGTTAATGGTATTACCATTGAGAATAGTGGTAAAATCATTTAAATTAATGATAAAATCATATGGACCCAATGGCGTTGTCATTAACGAATGATTTTACTACTTGAAGGAAAATCCTTCGGTTAGTAGGAAAATCCTTCGGTTAGTGGTAAAATATTTTACTATTAAATGTATTCCAATAGGAATATCATTCAATTAATAGTATATTAGTTATACTACTGGATGCTTATTAATAAGAATACCATTCGATCAGTGGTATAATATTTTGCCATTGCTACGTCGACCGTAATAAATGTTATTGTTAACTGTTTGAATTTGAGTGAGAATTTTGAATAAGAGTCGTTACTCAACCTTCTTCTCACGTGTGTAATAGACAAAGATTCGTAAAGAATCACGTCACTCTACCACAGCGATCGAGTGAGCAGACGGTGAGATCGGCCGTCACCGTGTCGCGGGAACGAAATTTTGTCCGTCCTCCTCGCGTAATCTCGCGAGGAATAACGGTCACAGCGTACACAATTTGACGCCAAATTGACACCAAAATTAACTCAATCTATTCTACGTTCTCACAAAGTGTAATAAGAGTACTCTGAGACACCCTGTATATATACATAAATTATTGCATGTATTTTTCAAATTAACTTATCGTTTACTCTCAAATGCACAATAATGTTAAATTAAAAATATAAGAGCAATAATCGCATCACTATTTCGCCAATATACATTATATTAATATCCATTGCATATTAACTGTTTTCGTTTCCAATATCTGTAGTAAATATATTATTACAATGTTTTATAAGCACATAAAGATATATTATTAAATGGTAAACTTAGTTCCTGCGGTTTTTTTGTTTAAAAAACTCATTTATTTCGACATCAAAAGCAAAAAATACATTAATCGAAGTATTTTCCCTCGCTAGCTATACATTTTTCCCATCTTTCGGGCAACGCGTAGATTCCGCGACGATAGAACGATTGGTCTTTTGATGCAATCCATTCGTCGATCCATTTTCGCACATCCTCGTAATTTCTGAAGTGTGTATCCACCAAGCCGTGCTGCATCGACCGGAACAAGTAATAGTCCGAAGGAGCTAAGTCTGGTGAATACGCTGGGTGCGGGAGAACTTCCCACTCGAGCTGTATCAGTGTTTCTTTGACGGCTTTGGCAACGTGTAGTCGAGAGTTGTCGTGCAAAAGCATGATTTTACGTCGATTGCTGGCTACTGCTGGCCTTTTTTCCAACAATGCTTCATTCAGACGGTTTAATTGTGATTGATATCGATCCCCCGTGATACTTTCGTTCGGTCTGAGTAGCTCATAATAAACGACGCCGTGCATATCCCACCAAATGCAAAGCATTGCTTTGTGGCCATGAATATTTCTCTTTGGTGTGGATGTCGATGGTTGGCCAGGGTCTACCCATGATTTTCTTCGTTTAGGATTATCGAAGTATATCCATTTTTCATCGCCAGTCACTATGCGCCACAAAAAACTCTTCTTTTTCTGCCTGGCGAGCAGAGAAATAGAGATGTTTAAGCGATTCGCAATGGCATTTGCGGTTAATTCGTGTGGTACCCATTTTCCCTCCTTTTGAATTTTTCCCATTGCATGTAGACGTTTGGAAACAGCCATCGGAGTAACATTTAATGCTGCAGACAATTCTTGGAGCGTTTGAGTAGAGTTTTCGTCCAATAATGCCTGCAAATCGGTGTCTTCAAACTTTTTCGGTTGGCCTGAGCGTTCTTTATCATTGACATCAAAATCACCACTCTTAAATCGCTGAAACCATACTTGGCATGTTCTTTCCGATGGAGCATAATTGCCATAAGCTTCGAAAAGCAATTTATGAGCTGCAGCTGCAGTTTTTTTCAAGTCAAAGTAATGAAGCAGCACATGTCGAAAAAACAACTTATCACGTTCCATATTTAATCAAAAGAAAAAATAGCACTGCTCGCTTAAATGAATCTCTTCGCACTGAATTTTATTGACAAATGTCTAACCTCTAAAATGCAGCCAGTTTCAGATGTCAAAATAAATTACACCTACAACTAACGTCATCTAACTGTGAGCCGCAGGAACTAAGTTTACCACCTAATATATAAGCACAAGTTATGAAGATTTCATCAGAGCCATTTGAATCATTATTAGTTGTCTGATCACTATGATTGAGCAATAGCAACGAAAACTAAGACAAAGATTAGGAAATGGGCTGAATGACCGACGCAGTTCGAGTTCGAAACCGGACGCAGAAACACATACAAGCTGCAAAATATGATGTATTTATTATTATTTTTTATTATTTTAACAAAATAATCAAGCATTAAGTTATATGGGAGTGCATGTGACTGTATTTGTGTATGCCCATATGTTAATAATATTTTATATATTTGGTACCACTGGTAAGTATCACTGACCAATGGTAAAACCGCTCAGTGTTAAAATATTACTATTGGCAAAAACTTATTCAGTTTGCCATTGAAAATACTATTGAAAAAGCCATTCACTTTCAATGATTTTTTTTAATGGTAAAACCATTTATTTTTTGCGACGGGTAAACACACGTAAAACAGAGTTAGACACATGTGATACATTTCGGTCGATTTTCGATCTAAATTTTTTTATTAAAAACGATAATAACAGTGTAACGCATTTACACAATTATATTTTTTAGATAACAATAATGAATAATTTTGTAACTTTTAGGAGAAATGTACCGTTTCTTTGCACATATAGAATACACGTGCATAAATTAACCAAAACAAATCCTAAAAAAATCTTAACAATTTTATGACAAAATTACGAAATTATAAAGATTCACTACTTTAAAGTACCCTACGTAAAATATTTGATAACAAATGATTGAATAAGATTGAAATGGATAGAATTCCTATATTGATTTATACGACTTATCATGCGCCGAAGCCGTAACATAGACTTTCCATATATTTTAATCATTTATGATACCATTCTTTTCAATCATCTTAAATATTGATGTTTGTATAAGGGTAACCATAACAAGTTATTTTTCAATAGGTAACGAGTAATAAATTACTTTTATTAATGCGTAACGAGTAACGGTAACACATTATTCGTTACTCCGGTTCGCGCTATTCACCCTTGCCTCATCGCTCTGTGCGCAGCCTACAAATTACTTGAGACTCTTTGCGCGTGGGACGATGAGGTAAGGGAAAATAGGACGAACTGAAGCAAGTAAAAAACTGGCTGATATGTGCAATGCATGCCCAACTCTGACGGAGACTACATCTCCGTCTTTCATTTATCGTGCGATCAGAAAGAGAAAGAGAGTTTTCACCTTCCATCTTTTTTATCTAATCTTTTCTGTCTTTGTACCTGACCTTTTTTCCTAAAGTATTGGACATGCTCGGTCTATTCTTATTATGTCTATACTTCCTTTCTAAGTACGGAGTGCACACGGTTTTCAAATGTGTTCGTTATCAGCAGGTTTAGAAAGTGAAACCTGTAACGTTATTACCGTTTTTTTTCATTTACGATTTGTTTATTATCCGAATTTACTTGTTTGTAACACTGATAATTAATAACATAATACTGATAGTGATATAAATAATTGTGTCTCCTCTCTAAAAGTGAACTTTTCTGACACTATATATAATTGTATGAGATAGTTTACTTTAATAATATATCTCAGAATTTAATAATAAAAAGCTTTAATAATATCAGAATATACAGCTTAAATACTTTTAAGAAAAATTATGTACATATCAGAGCAAATCTTTCTGAAAATATTTTTTATTGAATAATTGATTCGTTTTAAAATATTTCTCTCTAAAATATTTTATGTTAATTTGTATTGCAAAGATATTGCATACATTAAAAACATACATGTGACAATGTCAAAGGATACCTGTATCAAATAGTATTTCATGTTATGATATTGAAATACATGTCTACAAATTAATTCAAAACAGTTTACATCAAAATAAACGTCCCTACTTTCATTATTCTATGCTATTAATTACGTTACAATATAGACCCATATATTTATTACTAAGCCGCTCACGGCAGAATAGCCCAGCGAGAACGCTGACGTCGATTCGACATCTAACCGACGTCGGAGAAATCTAAGTTACGACTAGTAAAAAAAAAATGAAAAAAATAGTGAATAATACGATTGCGTCGCACGCGTGCTGACGCATGTTGACTATATCTGAAAAGCGATCCGTTTAGGATTTCAGCGTGACTGATTGGCCTATACGGCACTTCGAAACGTTAGCAGCGTGGAATGGAACGGGGCTTCTGTTCCTTATGATAAAGAGGAGGAGTATTGTACTTCCATATACAGGGTATCCCATTTTAATCGATCACCTCAAATATCTCTTGAACAGTGCATTTTAGGGAAAAAAGTTTCAGATAAAAGTTTTGGGATTTTGAGAGGGACATAAAATGATATCATTGGTTTGATCTCAAGTGACGTCGTCAAGGTCAGGACAAGGTCACTTTGAATTTTTTTAAATGGAACTTCTCATTTTTTATTACATATTCTTATAGCATACCTCGAGAGCTTTCCAAAACACTATAATAAAATAATTTTTCATTAAGTATCTTTCGAGTTAAAATGCTTCAAAGTTACAATATTGTTGCCATTAACATTGGTACCCAAGATGTTCGACCAACGGCTAAAACCTTTTGAATGTTGTTCAGAGCCATGACCTTGACAACATTTGTCAAGGTCAAGGCGATTAGAGGTGTTCCTAATATTTTCATTTCTTCAAATTTTATAGTGAAAACGATTTTCGACGTACTCGTTCGAGAGTGCCCTGTTGTGTCCTTTCACATAGTCTTTTAATTACCGTCCTATTAGGATGACGTCTATCCGGAAATGTTTCGGCATAAATCCTTTCAGCTGTCGTATAATTATTCCTTGCCTCACCTAAAATTCTGATCATATCCACGATTTCGTTAGGTGGGTAATCAACCATAATTACAGGACAATAGAAAAACTAATACAAACTTATAGAAATACTTGTGAAAACACTGAAAGTATTGAATTCGCCACAAGTCTTCGCCCTGCGGTTGGATTAGCAACAATGCGGACAAGTGACGCTAGCAAGAGAATAACACGAGCTATGATTATTAAAGAAATTTATTAATGGGATTTCACATGTGTGCTTCTTTGTGGTCCCGACGAAGTATTGTGACTTTCATATGATCCTTTAGAATCAATCGGACTCCACATGTTACTCCATGATTTTAAATTATTATTTTCGTTTTCACTGTAAAATTTGAAGAAATGAAAATATTAGAAACAGCCAATCGCCTTGACCTTGACAAATATTGTCAAGGTCATGGCCCTAAACAACATTCAAAAGGTTTTAGCCGTCGGTCAAATACCTTAGGTACCAATGCTAATGGCAACATATTGTAATTTTGTAGCCTTTTAGCTCAAAAGATACTTAATGAAAAAATATTTTATTATAGTGTTTTGGAAAGCATTCGAGGTAAACTACAAGAATATGCAATAAAAAATGGAAATTTCCATTTAAGAAATTGAAGGTGACCTTTACGTGACTTTCAAACGACTATCCAAGATCAAGCCAATTGCACCATCTTATATCCCCCTCCGAACCATACAACTTTTGTTTGAAATATTTTTCCGTATCTTCCATATTTTTTTAAATATTTGCTTGGTTCGATTAAAATGACTCACCC
>NW_022639482.1:635284-636407 GCF_010583005.1 Odontomachus brunneus
CATTTAAGAAATTGAAGGTGACCTTTACGTGACTTTCAAACGACTATCCAAGATCAAGCCAATTGCACCATCTTATATCCCCCTCCGAACCATACAACTTTTGTTTGAAATATTTTTCCGTATCTTCCATATTTTTTTAAATATTTGCTTGGTTCGATTAAAATGACTCACCCTGTGTATATACAGAGTGTAAAAAAATTAGACCGACAAACTTTGAGGGGAAATAGAGGACATAAAAACAAATATATTTTGTTAATAATGTTTTTCTCTACGATGCTTTGTTTTAATACTACAGGGTACAAAATAGGAATTTTATAATTTTAATAAAAAACAAACATATAAATGGAAAAATTAAATTTATTTAAATTACACATATATATTTTAATTTTCAAAAAACGATGAACAAAAGAACGGAACAAAAATGCGCAATTGATTAGCTCAATTTATAATAAATGTTCAAAAATTCCTCCATTTGCTTCAATACAAAGATGACATCGTCGAAACATTGATTGTCTCACACGCTCGAATAATGCAGGATTATTTTGAACCTGATATGCTGCAGCAGTAATTCGAGCTACCAATTCTGTTTCTGTTTCAATAGGTGTCTCACAAATGAGAGTTTTTATATGCCCCCATAAAAATGTTTATTAATAAAGCATGCTTCACAAGGGTATTATGTATTTACTTTCACAACTCTTATCGATGAGGCATCAAACAGAATCGTTAACCCGAATTTCGACGGGCATTTTTGTGTTAAAGCAAATGGAAGAATTTTTGAACATTTATTATAAATTGAGCTAATCAATTGCGCATTTTTGCTCCGTTCTTTTGTTCATTGTTTTGAAGGTTAAAATATATATGTGTAATTGAAATAAATTTAATTTTTCCATTTATATGTTTGTTTTTTATTAAAATCATAAAATTCCTATTTTATACCTTGTATTAAAATGAAGCGTCGTAAAGAAAAACATTAATAACAAAATATGTTTGTTTTTATGTCCTCTATTTCCCCTCAAAGTTTGTCGGTCTAATTTTTTTACACCCTGTATATATATATAATAGATTAATAAAGTTTTTAATGTATGATATAATTAACATCTGTATTATTCACTTATGGTTTCAA
>NW_022639482.1:636417-637095 GCF_010583005.1 Odontomachus brunneus
CAATAGGGACGAGGACTTCTTCAATCGCGGAATTATGAAATTGCCTTCAAAATGGACAAAAGTTATCGAACAAAACGGCGCATATTTGATCGAAATCGGATAATCCTAACTATGTTAATTTCATCGTCGAAATAAAGCGAAAAAACGCTCAGAACTTTTTACTTCACCTAAATCACCACGCTATACATATTAACATGCCGCGTGTCACATATGCACTATATAGGGTGCGTTCGAGGAGCTCGCTATTAACACTATTCAGCGTACTGTGTCATTCTGTCCTTGTTATACATCTAAAGATAGAAGAACGCGGTAGCGTTGGTAGCATGCTCTTCGAACACACCCATACACACCGTCGCCATTTTGTTGTAAGGTATCATAATTGAATCCGGATATCCGGCCGGTCTCAGCTCTTTTGACGAAGTTAGCGATCTAGTACAGTATAGACATCTGTGCATTGGAATCACCGCGTGCCGTTCGATCGTCAAATTAAGCAACACTTTAACGCGATCAGGACATGGATGGGTGACCGCTTGGAATCGAAATTATCGAAGGAGGATTCGCGAAAGTTTGGAGCGTGATTGTTAACAATCTTCGGTTCCTAGCGGTTTATGAGATATAAGAAAATTAAAAATTATAAATATATTTTTGTATAATATAATGATTTTCTCATTTTTCATT
>NW_022639482.1:637105-638123 GCF_010583005.1 Odontomachus brunneus
CCCTCAAAGTTTGTCGGTCTAATTTTTTTACACCCTGTATATATATATAATAGATTAATAAAGTTTTTAATGTATGATATAATTAACATCTGTATTATTCACTTATGGTTTCAATATACTTTTCTATGGAACTGCAGGCATAGCAGATGCAGAAAGCTAGTGCCAAACTCAATTGAAGTGCAAGATTCAAAAGAAATATTGACATCCACAAGAACAGGATTAATAGCCGGAGCAGAAAATACGGAGAAGCCACAGCAAGATTTTTTAAACGCACACCGCTTGCGTTAGATCCATAAAATCTTGCTACGATGTGAGCACTACAGATTAAATGGCTTTTTTTTGTGTAAAGTTTTTTCCGATAACATCGACCCACATTTTTTTAAATATTTAGTTGATTCATAGAAAATCTAAAATATTTAGAAATTTTAATTGAAACAACCTTCAAATATTACAATATTAAAACTCTCATATTTATTACGTGTAAATACCTTCAACTTACTTGAATAAATGAAAACCATCCATTGTAGTGTTTTTATATTTCGGAATGCAACAACTGCTCGGCATTTTGATGTATTTTTACTTATAATTATAAATATTAGGTGAAGTAAAAAGTTCTGAGCGTTTTCCGCTAGATGTCTTTAGTGAGCCATATCTCACGACGTATACATCGCATCGGGTCATACTATACGGCGATTTAAAGGTGACATTACGCTTCAAAAAAAGTTCTGTGACAGTTTTGTGTTTGGTCAAGCCAGTTGTGTGTTACAGCGTTCCAAAATGGAGGTAAAAAAAAGAGAAAATTCGATACATTCTTCAGTACCACTACGACCAAGGTGAAAAGGCGGAGCAGGCGGCCAAAAAAATTTGTGCTGTTTATGGACCCAATACAGTATCGAATGCAACAGCAAAGCGGTGGTTCCAACGATTCCGTTCTGGTAATATGGACGTCGAAGATGAGGCACGCTCTGGTAGGCCAATCGTCGAAAATGTCGATAAAATCATGGAAATCGTCGAGTCG
>NW_022639482.1:638271-646713 GCF_010583005.1 Odontomachus brunneus
CAATAGGGACGAGGACTTCTTCAATCGCGGAATTATGAAATTGCCTTCAAAATGGACAAAAGTTATCGAACAAAACGGCGCATATTTGATCGAAATCGGATAATCCTAACTATGTTAATTTCATCGTCGAAATAAAGCGAAAAAACGCTCAGAACTTTTTACTTCACCTAAATCACCACGCTATACATATTAACATGCCGCGTGTCACATATGCACTATATAGGGTGCGTTCGAGGAGCTCGCTATTAACACTATTCAGCGTACTGTGTCATTCTGTCCTTGTTATACATCTAAAGATAGAAGAACGCGGTAGCGTTGGTAGCATGCTCTTCGAACACACCCATACACACCGTCGCCATTTTGTTGTAAGGTATCATAATTGAATCCGGATATCCGGCCGGTCTCAGCTCTTTTGACGAAGTTAGCGATCTAGTACAGTATAGACATCTGTGCATTGGAATCACCGCGTGCCGTTCGATCGTCAAATTAAGCAACACTTTAACGCGATCAGGACATGGATGGGTGACCGCTTGGAATCGAAATTATCGAAGGAGGATTCGCGAAAGTTTGGAGCGTGATTGTTAACAATCTTCGGTTCCTAGCGGTTTATGAGATATAAGAAAATTAAAAATTATAAATATATTTTTGTATAATATAATGATTTTCTCATTTTTCATTTTTACACAATAATTCTCAGTATTTGATTACTATCAATACTTAACAGTGATTTTATTATCAATATTTATCATAAATTAAATACTGGCCAAAAAATTACTAAATTACTGAATTGGTAGTACTCAGTCATTAATAACCGATTGTACTGCCAATGCTGGGGAAGTATTGGCTAACAACGGTTGGGCCAGTATTATTTGCCAATACTGGGCCGAAGTTATCATTCTATAGTATTCCCATTGGTGCGCCAGTCATGGTCGTCATTACTGCGCCAATAAAGGTGATCTAGCGACCAATATTGGGCCAGTATTAGGCCAATAGTAAAATCCTATATGGGAAATATCGCATTAATTTAAATGTATTTTAACTACACAATTAATGCGGTTTCGAAGCCAATGCAGTTAAATGCGCATTAACAGCACGTTATATGCGCATTGGCGCTCCTTGGGTTGCTTACTGAGACTCCTCTGTATCATAATGATGAGAAGCCGCGTTCCACTCAACGCTGCGAACGTTTCGAAGCGCCGTTTAGGCCAATCAGTCACACTGAAATCCTCAACGGATCACTCTGCAGATACACGTTAGCACGCGTACGATCAAATCGTATGTTTCACTATTTTTTTTTATGTAGTCCCTCAAGTCATAATGTGATGGCCTCGTAATGTTCACAAATGTCCCATGCGTGCAAAATAATTTTAATTTTATCTGTCATTACTGTCCTGTACACTAATTACACAAATCACAGTTGGTGGAATGAAACGCTATCTTATAGCTTGTAGAGGAATATATTATAATGATAACAATGAAGAATGTATATATTCCATGTACGTCATATTGCGTAATATATCACAATAATATCGCAATATTACAATGATATAACATAATGTAATATTACAATAATATTAGGAAAATATTCCCAGATAGAAATGCGTGATGATCACGTTTTATCACAATGTGATCATCATACTAGTAACTGCAATTGTATACTGTTTAAAGATCATGATGTGATTAACATGACATGAGCGCAAAATATATACAAATGATGTAAAAATGTATGTACATGTTCGTGATGTTAATATAATAATTATTGAAGATGATATGTGATCTAAAAATGATGTGGAAATGACGAAATCTTCCAAATGTAGACGCTGAAAGGGACAATATACAGAGTCGTTAACAATAGCTGTAAGAATAAAGCTCTAAAGTTGTAAGATGCGAAATAAATTATTTTCATTTGCTTACATTTAGTCTTACAGATTCTTATAGACATTGTAGACGATTCTTAATTGGCTACCGCATTGCCTTTCATATACAAAACAGTTCGTATTTGACTATAATATACATTAATTACTATAACTTATTCTTTGAAGAAAAAAATAATTTATAAATTAGTAACCTACTTATGTACTTTTCGCATTTTGTGCAATTTTCGCACTATTGATATCCAATGGCTGTATTTACTTTGGGCGTTTGTACGCTGAAAACATCACTCTATTTTTATTATTTATCATATAAAGTTAGATACAAAATTAGATAAAATAACGTTTGTAGCATGTGAATATTCAAAATAAATGCAGTTAATAAATTAGTTCTGGAATATTTGAAAGCTCATTAGTAATCGAGTGCCGCGTGTTGTGTATCGTATCGCACATCGCGTCGCGTGTTGCGTATCGTGTCGCGCATTGCTGCGGAACAATTTGAACAAAACGAACGCTGGAAAAAACAAGAGTGAGGAGAAAGAATGCGAATAATGGTAAAGCACGTATTACACACATAACGCATAGTTATTTTAAAAACTACTTTATTTAAAGATAAGAATATATACGTATATAGTACATATTGGCAGAAGAGTAACAGCTCGCATCATACAATGAAATTTCACATTACCTATAATTTATAGTTAATGAAATATTAAACTAATGTTTATAAGATTTCACATTTCTTTAAACATTTATTAATCTATAATAAATTTATTAGATTGCATAATTTATGATAATTAGAATAATGCTCTCTTAACCTAAATCGATATCGTCAGTATTGAAAGTCAATAAAATTCATATTAGTGCTGATTTCCAAGGACATCCTACAAAAGTCCTTTGAAGGTTTATACTTTCTGGGCTACATATTAAAACTTTTCTCAATGGCTAGCGTAACAGTTCAGTGAATAATTAAGACAAAAAGAACACATCTCTGTGTCATGCTTGGAATAAATTTTACATTTTATTTAATCATTGTGTAGAAGTATGACTCTGGAATACGTAGCATGAAGTACAGAATTTACTGGCTGTGATTATCAAAATATAATTTAAGTGTTTTCACTTTTTTTTTATTTGATTGTTTTACAGAATGTAATAGTGTGATAATATATTAGTATACACAAAATATTTTTGTGCTTAATATGTTGTATGTTTGTTTCAGGTATTGCATATTAATATATGCACGGTTAATATTACAATTAAAACGACAATTTAAAAATGTCCAGTATCACAAATATTTCCAAGATTACACTGCATCATATAAGAGACGACAATTAGCATTACTTTGTTTTAAACATAATAATAATATCTCTTGGGATGTGGATAAATGTAAAATTGATATCGAAAACAAAACTTGTAGTATAACTAATATTCTGCAAAATATGAATGAATTATGTTCAAATAACAATGAAAATCAATATATAAATGTGAATCGTAATGTAATTTGTGAATATAGTGATGAAAATGTTCTGAATAATACAATATAGAAACACTATGTAGAACAGAATTCTGAAGATATTTTCAGTAGTATACAAAATATTGATAATATACATTGCAAATTGGAACAATCATTCGCTCTAGCATTGCGCACTGTATTTGTAACAAGTAATATTAACCATACTCAGGGCGACGCGATCTTGAATGTTTTAAAGACACATTATTGTTTTGCTAACTTACCAAAGTGCAGTACAACTCTTTTGAAAACTCCGAACATCGCAAAATGCAATATTATACAAATAGGCACTGGTGAATACATTAATGTTGCGTATCAAAAAACTCTTGTACAAAAATTATCATATATTCCAATTAATCAATTACCAGATGAATTAGAAATAGATTTTAATACAAATTTTATAGTGCAAAACTTGATAATTATTTGCAATTCTGGCCAATTCTACTTAGAGTTTCAAATATTTCTGATAAAAGACTTATATTAGTTGGTGTTTATAAAGGAAAACAGAAGCCTTGTAATCCACAATTATTCATGAGCTATTTTATTGAAGAATATCTTGCTATTATGCAAAATGGTGGTATAAATATTGAACATCGGATAATCCTTATTAAAATTAGAAGCTTTATAGCAGATGCTCCAGCTCGTTCTTTTATTTTGAACCATCGAGGTCATATGTGTTCAAAGGTTTGTTCTAAATGTAAAGTAAAAGGAATTCGATTATCGCGGACAATGACATTTCCTGACATTAATTGTCAGCTAAGAACAGATGAAGAATATTAACAGTATTTAGAAGAAGAACATCATCGAGGTGAAAGTCCGCTGTCAGCTCTTCCAATGGGATTAGTATCACAAGTGCCGTTTGAATACATGCATTTAGTGTTACTTGGAGTGACAAAAAAGATAATTACTACATGGTTAGAAGGCAGTTATGCTATATCAAAACTATCTGCTAGACAAATAAATATATTATCTACAAGATTATATGTTGCAAGAAATTATTGCCCACGGGAATTTGCTCGCAGATGTAGAGATATCGTAGAATATAAAACATTTAAAGCAACAGAGTTCCGTACGTTTCTTTTGTATACTTGTCTGTAATAATATTCCTGTAATAATATTCGGTATAGTGTCACACAATGTTTATGTACATTTTTTGTTATTAAGCTGTGCTATTCAAATACTTTTGTCAGAAACTGCTACAGATGATTATATTTCATTTGTTGATTTAGCACTCAAACAGTTTGTCATTTTATGTTCAAATATCTATGGGCCAGAATTTCTCTCATACAATGTTCATGGTCTACTTCATTTAACTATGGATGTCAAAAGTTTGGGACCTTTGCATTCATTTTCAGCATTCGCATTTGAAAATTATATGCCACAATTTCGTCGTCTCATTCGTAAACCTCATCAACATTTTCAACAGCTTGTGAAACGTTTACATGAACAAAGTGTATATACTACACTTGCAAAATCAAAATCTTCAAATACTATTCGTGCATCTATTATTCATAGAGATGGTCCTATTATAGATAATTTACATAAAACGTTTACGCAATATAAATTACTAAAACGTGATTCTTTAATGTACGGAATAAATAAACGTGACAATTGTTGCCTTTTGAGAGATTTTACTGTATGCGTCATAAAAAACATTATTCAAATTGGATCATATTATTACTTTTTTGTTAGAAAGTATACGAAAATAAATAAACTATGTGATTACACAATGGATTAAAAATTATTTGGCATTTTTCAGTGTAAAACTTTATCAGAGCTCTGTATTGTCCCTGTGCAAGACGTATATACTAAATGTTTTAGACTTCCTAGATGGAAGACAAAGACTGGACATGAAGAAAGTGATGAGAAACATTGGTGGATAGTTACTGCAATGCTACCAGAGTCATATAATTAGATGTCGAGTCAATGTAACTATTTATTGTTTCGTTTATGGTAGGAAATATTTGTTTTGTTACGACAAAATGGAAAAATATAAAGTGACCTCGAAAGGAAGAAAATTAATAAAACCTAAAAGAATATTAACAACTTTGTCAGATGAGAATGTGCAAAAACGAAAAAAAATAACGAAAGGAAAAAGTGCACATATTGATAAAGTACTAGATAATGTAATAAGTACTAGATATGTAATATGAAGCAGCTAAAATTATACATCCGATATTTATGCAAGCTAATAACAAAGAATTTTTCTATAGTAAAATGTATAATAAAATAATAAAGAAATCGTATTTGCAGAATCTCCAAGAAGGGCATCATCCAATCAATCAGTGGAAGGCATTGACGAAGAGAATATCTCTTTTCAAAATAACGTTATTCAACTTTTGAAGTAAGTTAAACGATAATAATTATAATATTGGAATATTGGAATACTTAATGTTTACTTAATTATCAATTAATATTATAATTTGCAGTAAAATATTGTGAATGTGAATAAGTTCTCGCCGTTTCACCATCAGATGGCGGTATAAAAATTTTGTGTATATAATTCAAGATAATGATGCATCTATATTGAAGTTCTATAACCTATGTTTAAAATCAGTGCGTGTCTTTCCATTAACCTATAAAAAACATTTTCTTTTCGTAGCGTAAAACATGTCAAATTTCGTGCCAAATAAACCGTTTTTGCGGGGAATTTTACTGCACTACTTTATTCAGAAGAAATCTGCAGCTGAAGCACACAGAATTCTTGTAGAAACCTATGGTGATCATGCTTTGTTGGAAAGAACATGCAGAGATTGGTTTAACCGATTTAAAAATGGTGATTTTGATGTTCAAGATAGAGAACGCAGTGGTGCACCAAAAAAGTTTCAAGACGAAGAATTGGAAACATTACTTGCTGAAGATCCATGTCAGACGCAATCCGATGTTGCAAAATCATTAGGAGTTGATCGAAGAACAGTTTGGAAACGTCTGACAGCATTAGGAATGATACAAAAGGAAGGATCTTGGGTGCCATACGAACTGAAGCCGAGAGACGTCGAACGGCGTCTTGTCACGTGTGAACAGCTGCTTCAACGACAAAAAAGGAAAGGTTTCTTACATCGTATTGTGACTGGTGATGAAAAGTGGATATACTACAGTAATCCCAAGCGTAAAAAATCGTGGGTTAAGCCCGGCGAAGCAGTAGCATCAACGCCAAAGCGGAATATCCACGGTTCCAAGCTCATGCTCTGCATTTGGTGGGATCAGCTGGGGGTAGTGTATTACGAGCTGCTCCAACCCAACCAAACCATCACAGGAGATCTCTATCGACGACAATTGATGCGTTTGAGCCGAGCATTGAAAGAAAAACGGCCGCAATATGAGCAAAGACACGATAAGGTGATTTTGCTGCATGATAACGCTCGGCCGCATGTCGCGTCACCGGTCAAAACATACCTGGAAACGCTGAAATGGGAAGTCCTACCCCACCCGCCGTACTCTCCAGACATTGCGCCTTCTGATTACTATTTATTTCGATCGATGACTAACGGCCTGGCTGAGCAGCACTTCACTTCGTATGAAGAAACAAAAAAATGGATCGATTCGTGGATAGCCGCAAAAGAAGTGTCGTTTTTTCGACGTGGAATTCAAATGCTGCCAGAAAGATGGGAAAAAGTAGTCTCCAGCGATGGGCAATACTTTAATTGACTTGTTCTTTTATTATTTTTTTAAAATAAAGGATTTATTTTCACAAAAAACGGCGAGAACTTATTCACACTCCCAATAATACAGCAAAATACAAGCATATTAGTTCACTTAAAATCTATATAATCAATCAGTAAAATGGAAACAATACAAGAAAACCTGTACAACTCTCCAGACGGTTTTCCGTTAACTACAGGAATTAAAAAACTTTGAATCGAATATAGATCGTTTACGTATTTTAGTAAGTTTATTTATTACATATGTCAAATTCAATTAAATACACTATTATAGTCTATTCTAATACTGAAAATTATCTTCAGTTCATTTTTTGATATTGTTCGGATCATGCTATTAACTACGAAGCATCTGAAAATGAATTTCAAATATAGGAACAGACTATGAATATGGTTTTAGTGTGCATGAATTTATCCAATCGCATCGACATTCGTAATTCTAAAGTTAAGTTCGAAGAATTACTATATATATTTCTATGTTAACAGAAACGATATCTCGGATTCATTGGAGATATTAAGCTGAGAGAGGCTTTAAATCGTTTTCAAAAAGAAACAATAACTGATAAGTTAATAGCGCAATTTACTTATTGAGGTCGTAAAGATGACTCTATACCATTTCATAATATAAAAATTGCGAAGATTTTTTTTCATAAGTTTATCATCACAGTGAGCAATGATCAAAAAGATATTAATTTGTTTCTATTTCTCTCAAACATAATATTTACTATTGTACATACTTTTAATATATCCTTTATCTATTATTATTTTAGTTGCAGCAAAGGAATGCCAAACGTTTGAGGGACCAAGAAATGTTGCTGAGTTTAAGGCGATGCTGCTAAGCTGGTTTTCGTAGAATACTCTTTTCTTCTAATTGCATGCATAAAACTGCAAATGCTTTTACAGCGTGAAAGTATAAGCGATAATGAATGCCGCATACTAAAAAGTTGCATCGAAATCAACAAAAAATTTTGTATTTACTATTGAAAATGCGATGCAGGTGTCATATTTAGTTTCATGTGACAAATTTAGAGCTCATACGCTTCAAATACATAGTATGCGGCATAGAGAAGACTTTCAAGAACATTATCCCTTATAGAAATGTAATACTGATAAGTAATAATTTGGCCAGTGATAATTACTGTTGTTCAATAATTATCACTGGCCAAATTATTACTTATCAGTATTACATTTCTATAAAGGATGAAGACATCGTAAGTGAATTTTAATAGATAATTTAAATAAAAAGAGAAATCTAGTAATAAGCAATATGTGTGCTAGCGTTTAATGCTTACGTGGTAAAGAAGACTTGATTTTTAATTCACGCATGAAGAAAGCGCTGCATCTTGAGCTAGCTATGTATATATCTATATATATAGCTAGCTCATCTATATATATATATATA
>NW_022639482.1:652636-665582 GCF_010583005.1 Odontomachus brunneus
TATATATATATATATATATAAATACACACGGAACGAAGACGATCGTCAAAATGTCACATTTGATAAGCGTGAACATGTTCGCGCTACTGTTGCGCCGCAGTATTTTTTCATATATCGTTCCTTCACAGATGTTATGCAAGTGCACAGATGTATGTTACGTTGTCATTTCAATTTTCTTACATATAGACGATACGTAAATGTGAATATCACGTTGCCGATATTCATATTCTCTCCAAGAGAGCCTTTCGCTGCTTTTCTGATGAATTCTTCAAACTGTTTATGTACTGCACTGAGAGAAAAAAATAATTGGAATAACTATAATCTCACTATATTTTATAGTTCGTTTTGGCCTCAAACATATATTTATAGTTCATCTAAACATGAAGATATAGTAGAATAAATACAGATTTATAGTCACCATGTTATTATTCTATATATATGATAAAGCACCTTTTGGGAATATAGTTATATGTACCTATATTTGTCAAATATTCCAATTACATTGACTATATAAAATAGTTAATTTCTCTTACCATTCAATATTTGCCACTTTATTACTATATTTTTTATTTCAAATAATTTTAATTTTTGGTACAAATTTTACACGGGTCAGTTATACTATGCTTATATTGTAAATATTACAAATATTATGGTAACATTTACTATAAAAATTATATTCCTAACTATAATCTTTTTACTATGCCATTATAGTTCCAAATATCATACATTTTTCTCTCAGTGTGGGTGCATCAAAGAAAGAGTTTTTTCGAGAAATATGTCATACGCATTAGAATAATTTACGAATATTATTTTGAAGAATACATGTTATCTAATATGAGCTTTCTATATAATTTTCAATGGAAATTAAAATTCAATATTTCACTATATATTCGCACCCAATTTTATTATATAAATTGGAGCAGTAATTGCGTTGTAATTTTTGCAAAAGAAAATCAGTGTCACGATAGCAATAGTTCTACATCGTTTTCATCCCTGAGTGAGGAATGCTCTATTTCATTTTTGCATGTACCTTCACCATACAAAAGCATTTTTAAATCGATCAAGTCAATACGCATGTAAATAGAACTAATCTTTGCAGAAAGATTCAGTGTCATGATAGTAACTGTCTCTTATCGTTTTCCTCTCATATTGAGGAATGCCTCACTTCATTTTCGCACGTACTTTCACCATGCAAAAAGGTTTTTAACTCGGCGCATGTAGAAAAGACTAATCTTTATAGAAAGACTCGGTGTCATGATAATAATCATTCCTTATCGTTTTCCTCTCATATTGAGAAACGCTCCGCTTCATTTACGCACATACTTTCATCATGTAAAAGGATTTTTAACTCAGCGCATATAGAAAGAAATAATTTTTGCAGAAGAATTCGGTAATTTTGTTATGATAGCATTTTCTTATCGTTTTTCTCTCATATTGAGGAATGCTCCGCTTTATTTTTGCACGTACTTTCACCATGTCAAAGGGTTTTTGATTTAGTACAATCAGCACGACGAAAGTTGTAACGCTATTTCGCGTTCGATGCGGGATAAGCTGCGAGTCGGTGTGGTCCGGATTCGGGCAGATGTAAATAATTGTGAAGACAGTGGGATGGATAGTAAGATGATGTCTATTCTATATTAGATGGCTATTTACAATGAGTATTTACGGTTTTGTCTCGACGCCGCTGGCCTCACGCTCAGGTTTTTGTGTTTGCGCGTGTTGATGTTCGCTGCGGCGGAGCTCGGCGGGATCGCGGGCGGCCGCGGGACGCGGGCGGTATTGTGACGCGTCGCTTGTATTGTGCTTGCGGCGTGATGTTGACGCTCGGATCTTTAATTTTGGTCGCGCGAGGAGAGCCGTTACTCGAAGAATAATACGGCCCCGTGTGCGTGACGTGACGGTGAGCCGGGATGCGTCGGAGTTTTTACGGAGCGGTCGTGCGCTACGATGCTGTGCCGCGGGGATCGGTTCCCCGGGGCGGCGGCGCGGCTTCGCGGATGTCGATGCTCGGCCGGTGGTGGAGCATTTACAATAACGGAGGTTTCGCGGGTCCGACAGCCGATGCCGCTGTTTACTTGCCGAAGTTAACGCGGTTGTCGGCTTTGCGAATTCGGTAAGTCGTCGGAGCGGTAGCGACGAATGGCGGTTTGATGAATCCGACAAGTCTCCGCGGATGTCGACTTTACGAATCCAATAAGTCGACGGAGCAGTGACGAGGATGTAGACTTTACGAATCCGATAAGTCTCCGCGGATGTCGACTCTACGAATCCAACGAGTCGACGGAGCGGTAGCCCTTGACGAATCTAATAAGTCGACGGAGCGGTAATCAAGGATGTAGACTTTACGAATCCAATAAGTCTACGCGGAGGTCGACTTTACGAATCCAATAAGTCGACGGAGCGGTAACGAGGATGTAGACTTTATGAATCCGATAAGTCTCCGCGGATGTCGACTCTACGAATCCAACGAGTCGACGGAGCGGTAGCCTTTACGAATTCAATAAGTCTACGCGGATGTCGACTTTACGAATCCAATAAGTCGACGGAGCGGTGATGAGGGAGGTCTAGGATGCGGTGTTCTAGGCAGCGGTGTTCGCGAGGAGCCGCTGCTGTCGAAATCTTAGCTCTACTCAGCGGAGCACCTCGGAAGACTGCTTTTTTCTCAGCTTTTCGTGCGGTCTTTTATACCAATTTTAGCCGGATCTAGTGTTGTGTTATTCGCGGTCGGTCGGCGGTGTTTACATTGGTTTGTCGCGGGTTCTGTTTTCGTGACGAGTCGTTTCGTATACTTGGTTTTATGTTTTCGCGGTTCGTTCTATCTTTGTATTACGGACGGCTCGTTACAAAGTTTTGCAAGAGTCGATATCAACGAGATTTACTACAAATATTACTTTGTATTGATTTGACCGAATTAAAATGCTTTTGTATGGTGAAAATACATGCAAAAATGAAGTAGATCATTTTTCACTCAGAAATGAAAACGATGTGGAACTTTTGTCATCGTGGCATTCACATTTACGTAACGCCTATGTGTAAGAAAATTGAAATGACAACATAGCACACACATTTGCATTCATATATCTATATGTAGAAATGATGCATACATGAAAAAAAGAAAATAGCGGCATTATGTCTGCCTATTTGACGATCGCCTCTACGTTATCGACGCTTAGCGAGTTCGTCATTCACTTCAGCATCCCCTTAAAAGTGAGATTATGGAGGTACTTCGAACAGCTAAACAACGTTATACTATAAAAACTAATCCAAATCGTAATGCCAAAAACAAACAAGTGCTAAAGAGAACAAGTACTCCAGAAGATAATACAGATGATGACTGCGAGACTGACAATACTACGAACTATGAAGCGTGCGATCTTATGTTCCCCGATGATTCAGATAACATCGATTCCGTTATATTATAATTCGTGACTTATATATTAATTGAATATCAAAGATTTATGTTGTGATAAAGTTGTTATAGACGTTTTGCATTACGTTGTTATGTTTTCATTTTAAGATGTTAATATTTAGTATATATAACGTACAAGAAGTATTAACGTTGTTTTGTCCATAAAAACATTCTATATGTCAAAATCTGTTTCCACAATGGAATAATTGTTTTCAGTTTACATATTCAAAGTCATTTATTCTGCGATATTTGTACAATCAATTCCATAATTACATAAACTTGGTTGTAACTTTATGGGATAATAACAGTAGTAAATATTATACAACGATCTACAATTGAGTAAAAATGCAAATTCAATTATTTTTTACAACATTTTACTAGTAATATTAATTTAAAAACCATGCTGCATGAGACTTTACAAATATTTACAACAATGTTTACGCAATTGTAAAATTGTCTTAAGACTGAATATTTGTAGTTATGTAAGAAACATACTTTTGTAAATTATAAAAGGATTAAACTATTTTATACAAACTCATTATGTGTGATGTTATTTGTCAGTAATTCGTGAACTGCAATATAATACTGTTTTAGAGATCAATACGCGATGCACATGATATGAGCATAAAATGTATACAAATGATGTACAAATATATGCGTAATGCTTATCAGGTTTTGTCGTCATAATGTTTTCATATGAGATCATTTACTGACATCATGACATGAGCAACATCTGAGCGGTATATGCGCACGCATCTGTATACTTTTATGCACTCATATTTCGTCACTGTATGATCGCATGCTGAGCGCAACATGACATAATTTTTCTATCTGGGTTACTTTGCAATATTGCACTGTAATATTATCTCTGCTTAAAATGTCCGATTAAAAAAAATTAAAAAAAATTCTATCTAAATTAATCGTGTTTTTGGTTCGTGCTTTTCATAAACGACTTAATATATTACCAAGAGGAGTTTAATGTAGACTTTTTTATATATCCCGCATACTTTGCAAACGAAAACCAATAAGCGTTTTACGAAACATTGTATATCGATTGTTATGAAAATATCACGAATAAGAATATATCGTTTCCTATGACAATATACCGGGTACTATCATTCTCTATGCGAAATTCCTGCTTAAAAAGTCTAATAGGATCAGATAGAAAAATATCTATCTGATTCTATCGTGTTCTTAGTTTGTAAACATCAGATTGGTTATCTGAAATTTTAAATATATTTTCTATCTTGCTGCATTTAATTTTTCATATAGCGTTAACGTATCATTTTTAATATATTTTTATATGGTCATATTTTATCGAAATTAATAAGATTCTATCATACTTTTGGTTCGTAAATATCAGATTGGTTGTCTAAATTATTCAGATACATTTTCTATCTTTCTGTATCTAAATTTTTCATATAGCTTATGTATCAGTATATTTAATATATTTTTATTAAGCAATCGTATACATTTCTTAAATTTTTTATATATGATATATATTACTTTTTGTAACAGAAACTATTCGAAAATTGTAGATAACTTGATTCCAATATCACATCACATATAAAAATTCTCACTGGCACTGGTGGAACTCGAACTTGGACTCTGAGGCACATCCGCGGATTATGAGTCAGTTGCTTTAAACACTACACCACTTCTTCGATCGATATACTAAATATAGTAAATGTCTTACATTTTGTCTATACGTTCGCGTAGTAATCATATCATATAAGAGTCGACCTAGAGCTTTTATCGTTTTCTATCGTGACAATATTACGCTCGTTTATATACCGGTCCTCTGGAACGATTATAAATAATGTTCTATGAGAAAACGCTTGAACCTTGAAATCTATGTAAATAAATTGCAACTTCAAGATAAAGTCTATCGTTTCTTATATGAATTTAATGAATTATATTAGGATCTTGAATAAGTTCTCATTGATTTTTCGTGAAAATTAATGCTTTATTTTAAAAAAGTCGTAAAAAATATGTCACTGAAAGTATTGTCCATCGCTAACCACTACTTTTTCCCATCTTTCTGGCAGCATTTGAATTCCACGTCGGAAAAACGACACGTTTTTTGAGGCTATCCAAGAGTCGACCCATTTTTTGGCATCTTTATAAGAATGGAAATGCTGCTCAGCCAGGCCATGTGCCATCGATCGCAACAAGTGATAATCGGAAGGGGCAATGTCTGGTGAATACGGCGAGTGGGGTAGGACTTCCCATTTAAGCGTTTCCAAGTAGGTTTTCACCGGTTGTGCAACATGTGGCCGAGCGTTGTCATGTTGCAAAATCACTTTGTCATGTCTCTGCTCGTATAGCGGCCGTTTTTCCTGCAATGCTCGGCTCAAACGCATCAATTGTAGTCGATAGCAATCTCCCGTGATGGTTTCGTTCGGTTTGAGCAGCTCACAATAAACTACATTCAGCTGACCACCAAATGCAGAACAGAAGCTTCGAACCATGGATATTCAGCTTTGCCGATGATGTTGATGCACAGCTGGGCTTACCCCACGATCTTCTACGCTTAGGGTTATCGTATTGTATCCACTTTTCATCGCCAGTCACGATACGATGCAAAAAACTTCTCCTTTTCTGCCGTTGAAGCAGCTGTTCACACGTGAAAAGACGCCGTTCGACGTCTCTCGGCTTCAACTCGTACGGCACCCAATGTCTTTGCTTTTGAATCATTTCTAATACTTTCAAACGTTATGAAACTGTTGTGTGATCAACTCCTAATGATTCTGCAAGTTCAGCTAGCGTCTGACATGAGTCTTCATGAAGTAATGCCTCCAATTCTTCGTCTTCAAACTTTTTCGGTGCGCCAGAGCGTTCTTTATCTTCAACATCAAAATCATTATTTTTGAAGAATCTAAACCAATCTCTGCATGTTGTTTCCGACAGAGCATGGTCGCCGTAAGTCTCACCAAGAATTCTGTGTGCTTCAGCTGCAGATTTTTTTTTAATAAGGTAGTGCAGTAAAATTCCCCGCAAATACTCTTTTTTTAGCACGAAACTCGACATGTTTAACACTATGAATAAAAAGTTGTTTACACTTCGGCGAAATGACATACACTGAATATCAAGCTTGCTTATAGTACTTCCTTATAGATGCGTTACCATCTTAAACTATATGCAGTTCTGGTAACGCCATATGTTGGAAAACAACGAGAACTTATTCAAGGTTCTGATACATTTTGTGTCTTCAATTAAGGTTCCCGCTTTCGCGTAGTAATCATATCATATATGAGCAGACTCATAGAGCTCCTATCGTTTTCTGTCGGAAAATACACTGATTTTTATACTGATTCGATTTTTATACCGGAACGATTATATATAATGTTCTATGAGAGAACGCTTGAAACTTGAAACCTGTATAAATAAATCGCAACTTCACGATAAAGTCTATCATTTCTTATATGAATTTAATAATACACATTTTGTGTCTTTAATTAAAATTCCCGCTTTCGTGTAATAATCATATCATATAAGAACAGACTCATAGAGCTCCTATCGTTTTCTATCGTGAAGTAGTGATTTATTTACATAAATATCAAGACTCAAGCGTACTCTCATAGTGTATTATATAAGGTGTAATAAAAAGAAATCTATTATTTTTGCATGAAATTGAAGGCTTTATTTAACATAGTTAGAATGAGCCGATTTAGGTCAAATACGCACAGTTTTGTTCGATAACTTGTTGCCATTTTGAAGGTAATTCCATTATGCTTCTCTCATAGAAACCTTTGTCCCTATTGGCAAAAAACTGGGACAGTCGATTTTCACAAGCTTCTCTTGAGGCGAATTTTTCATCAGCAAAATCATTCGCCATAGACAGGAACAGGTGGTAATCACTTGGTGCCAGGTCCGGACTATAAGGTGAATGCATAAGAACCTCCCAACCAAGCTCTCAGAGCTTCTGGCGAGTCACTATCGATGTGTGTGGCCTGGCGTTGTTCTGATGGAACACAATTCCTCTCCTATTGGCCAAAGCTGGCCGCTTCTGGGCGATTGATTCTTTCAGACGGTCCAATTGTTGACAGTACAGAATTAAGAGTTTGACCGTAGGGGAGCAGCTCATAGTGGATGATTCCCTGCCAATCCCACCAAACACACAGCAAAGCCTTCCTGACCGTCAATCCTGGCTTGGCCACCGTTTGCGCCGGCTCACCGCGTTTCGCTTGACCGTTTTCGCTTGACGTTGTCGTAAGTGACCCACTTTTCATCACCAGTCACCATCCGCTGCAGAAATGGGTCGATTTTGTTGCGATTCAGCAGCGATTCGCAGATGGAAATTCGGTCCATGAGGTTTTTTTGCGTTAACTCGTGTGGCACCCATACATCGAGCTTCTTTTTGTATCCAGCCTTATTCAAGTGGTTCCAAACGGTTTTTTGTGCAATGTTTAGCTCCTGGGCAATCGAAACAGTGCTTACATGACGGTCGGACTCGACGATTTCCATTATTTTATCGACATTTTCGACAATTAGCCTTCCAAAGCGTGGTGCATCTTTGACATCAAAATTACCGGAACGGAATCGACGAAACCAAAATTGCGCGTGATTGGCTGTTACAGTATCAGGACCATAAACACTATTCACATTTTCAGCCGCCTGGCTTGCGTTTTCGCCTTTATCGAAGAAAAACTGTAAAATATGGCGTATTTTCTCTTTGCTGGTGTCCATCTTTGACGCGCGCTCAAACAATACTGAGTCAAACAATCACAAAACTGTCTCAGAAATTTTTTTAGTACGAAATCTTATCTTTCTAACGCCATCTAGCGTAAACCGATCGTACTTATACAACGCGAGATACATATTACTAAAGCCATCTATTGGAAAAATAATGGATTTCTTTTTACTACACCTTATATATAATTGTTCCGGAGAACCGGTATAGAAACCAGCGTAGTAGTGTTCCGATAGAAAACGATAGGAGCTCTATCGTTTTAGGTCGACTCTTATATGATACGATTACTGCGCTCAAACGAGGATTTTAATTAAAGCCACAAAATGTGTATTGTGAAATTCATTGTCAAAATACAACAGACTTTATCGTGACGTTCGGATTGATTTACATAAGCATCAAAGTTTAAGCGTACTCTCATAGAAAATAATACGTAATCGTTCTGGAGAACCGGTATAGAAACCAGCGTAGTAGTGTTTCGATAGAAGTTCGACTCTTATATGATACGATTACTACACTAAAGCAATTTTAATTAAAACCACAAAATGTGTATTGTGAAATTCATATAAAATACAACAGACTTCATCGTCACGTTCGGATTGATTTACATAGATATCAAAGTTCGACCGCAGTCTTATAGAATATTATTCAATCTTACTAAATAGAATAATAACGTTAGCATTTATGTAATATGTGTATCGTAAAATGTTTATAAACTTGTATACTTTTAATCTTGTATTCATAGGATTAAACGTTATAAATATTGAAAGTTATTATACAAAATAATACATTCTTTATTGTCTTGTTCACATAAGGAATATCTACAATAGAATTATATTCATTACGATAAATCGTCTTTCGTTAAGAGAACTGGGTCAGATAGATTAGATAGATTACAATACAATTTTTCGAGAAATTTATAATATTTTACTGTTTTCTATCGGCCTTTTTAAGGGATAGTAATATTGTTGTAGTATGCGAAATCCTAACCGGATGAAACATTTTTCATGCATAATTGTATATAAAACTTGTCCATACATAATTATGTAAAATTATCCATACAGCACAAGATCTCCTGAGGACGTAGAAACGTTTCCAGGATGTTCTCAGGACGTACTCTGGACGTCTTCTGGATATCTGTGCTGTTATCTATATAACCATATAAAATTATTTATAATTATATATAAATATATACAATTATGTATAATTATATGTATAATTACATTTAATTATATGCTTAATTATGAAAATTTATATTTGAAATTGTATAAGTAAAGGAAAGTAGCCAAAAGCGACATAGGCCTCCTAAAGAGACATACCTCTATATCTCATATATTAAATGTTGTATTTTATCGAAACTAATATAAACGTAATCCATTTTATTAGTTAAGTCATAAAAAATGCATACTGGTATATTTCTTGTTCCTTTATATGCTAAATTGGCAAATATCGAGTTTTAGAAATTCGCAAGTTTTACTTCTATGATTTTTATTAACGAATTGCATAAATTAAATAGCGATAATTATCATTTTATTCAATATTAAGTTCTACATGCATTTGGCTTTTGTAAAAATATTTTTTGAATATTTTTACCTTCATCACTTTTTTACTGTATAACTTGAAAATTTTTATGAGAATGTATCTTAAAGTGACATACTATGCAATACTCTGTGACTAACATAACTTGATTAATAACCTCCTATTGTGACGTGATATTTGTTTATTGTAAAATTTAATTTTATTTAGTTTAAAAATATAACATATGTAAAATATGTGAGAAAATGAAAAAGATGGAAAAGATATGTATTTATTTAATTATATTTCCCTTTTATAACATTATATTTTGAATAAATGAATATTATTCAACCATTAAACGCATTAATGAACTATTTATTATCAAATATTATCATATATGCGACATGTTATATAAATTCCAATAGGTATGTCGCTTTTGGCATTTATTTTCTTTGAACTCCATTTTCGTGCGTTTTACAAAAACATTTTTTGTTTTAAATCTAGAAACAATTTCAGTAAAAATGTGATATTATCTAGTAAGAGGTACTTCCAGCTACATGTATATATATTTACATTTATATTTTGAGCTTTATATTAAAACATAATGTTCAAAAACAAAGTATATCGCTTTTGGTTGCCTTTACTTTATATAATTTTACATGATTATATGTAATAACATATATAAACCTGTATGGACAAATTTCATAAATAATCATATATAATAATGTAAAATTATATATAATTTTATATAATTTCACATTATTATGTATGAAAACTTTTATTCGGAGGTGGGATATATCCAGACATATATACAGGGTGTTCCCAAAAGGTGGTACCAAATTTTAAGGGTATGTAGTACTCGTTAAAACAAACCCAAAACTCTTAATGAACAGTACTCCGAAAACCTTTTATTTCTAAGTTATGAAGCATTTTGTTCTGTAAAAAATAGAAAATAAATTAAATCTACAATAAATGTTCAATGTGCCTTCGGCTGTAATTAATTATGTTATTGTAGATATACACGAAAAAGATTACAACGACGACGACACACAACGAAGGTAATAATAATTATTTTTCTTTTTTTTCTTATCAATCACGCAATGATAAACAAAGGTTGTGAAGCTTGTACATCAATGTCACTCTTTAACGATTCTGTATTATTTGAGAAAAGACCCGGGTTCGAGTCCTAGCCTAGCAAAATTACGTTCTCGATAGTTTTCTCTCTCTGGAACGAAAAAGATACGCAGATCTCGAACGCATGGCGTCCCGCCGCCACCTAGTACGCTCTCCTCCTTTTGTGGTGCCTCTATGTGCTTCTATGTGCCTCAATGTCACTCTTTAACAATTCTGTATTATTTGGGAAAATTATTAGAAAATTTTTCGTCATGTCGCTCGTTACATTTTCATTTTCATTTATAACCATATGAATAACAACAACGACGACGAGAGAGAGAGAGACGACGACAGTAATAATAATTATTCTATATACATGAATATTTAATCATTTACTAATTTATAAAATTTCATTATAATCAAAAAGTAATAAAAATTAATAACATTAAATTAAAATGAAATTTATAGAGATAATAATATTTCTTTATACAAATTTTAAAATTATTACAATAATTATTTTAAAATTTTAAAATTTTATTTATAAAAAAATATACCAATATAATTAAATAAATAATCTTTTTTGTGTACATCTACAATAATATAAATAATTATAGATAAAAACAAATTTTTAATAAAAAAAATGTACGAGACGAGATTTGAACCTACTGTGTACGAAGCCAATGTCTTATCTACTGCGCTACCACTGCTGCTGTTCAATAGTGACGGTCGAACATATCAAGTATGCCGCGGCCGACTAGAGTCATTTTTTAAAAATCAATTTTTCCAAAACTATGGCCCATTGGCTGAAACAGCCGAACATGTGTCGTCTTTTTTCGCCCAAGAACAGCCTGTAAAAAGCGCATCAAAATCCCCGGAGCAATCACCTGATGTTCCCCTTGTTAGTATCAATTGAAGAAATAGCACAGTAGGTGGTGAATTAGGAACCTGGAGGTGTCTGAGGTCTTGAGTTCGCGTCCGCCCAGTACTGAGTAAATTTTCATGTGCGAAAGTAGTGAGAAATCAAATAAAAGAGCTAAGTTTCATTTAAAATCAACATAAGCTGACTAGTTGCAATCTTTTCTGCAAGATATATTTTTCTATTTGGGAGTTATATTTATTTGAGGATTTTACTTAAGGTTAACCCTCATTTCGGTGTCGACCGTCAATTGACGATCCGAATTTACACTAAATATTTGAGGGTTCTTTCGAGGATATTTTTATACCAAAAATTTTGTGTTTTTTTCGTAAGGTGGCACTGATTGTACATGACCCAACCACGTAGTCCATGCCTTGTTGACTGCGCTGCTGAGTGGCGCTTCTGACGAAGAAAGGCTAAGATGAACATTTATAGAACGTTTCTTAATTGTAAAATTTTGCCATTTCGGACTTTTTACTAAAATATATAATAAATAATATATATATATATATATATATATATATATATATATATATATATAATTATCCTCTCATGAACCATGTAGGACAACTATAAAGATAGATTTACTGCAGTAAATCGACTCCAAGGAATCGATTGAGTCTATTCAGAAATTCGTCTGATTAGCCGTTACAGCCGAACGAGAAATCTTACCTGTGCTGAACTAAGTTGACGTAAGTATACGCGGCCGTTTTTATGTCGTTCTTCGCTTCGAACGTTCAATTGGCGCGAGACGCTACCACCCCATTGCGAAAAATAAATGGTTTTACCATTAAAAAAAATCATTGAAAGTGAATTGCTTTTTCAATAGTATTTTCAATGGCAAATTGAATAAGTTTTTGCCAATAGTAATATTTTAACACTGAGCAATTTTACCACTGGTCAGTGGTACTTACTAATGGTACCAAATATATAAAATCTTATTAACATACGGGCATACATAAATACAGTCACATGCACTCCCATATAACTTAATGCTTGATTATTTTGTTAAAATAATAAAAAAAACTAGTACATCATATTTTGCGGCCCTTCGCTTATATGTGTTGTGACGTGGCAGCCGTGGAGGCGCCCGTCTCAAGAATCCCGTGTCGATTATTGGAAAGAATGTTTATCGCGTGCCGTGTCGCTAACGGTTTTCGAGACCTTGCCGAGTGTCGCGTTCCGTCGGATTGTTTGTTGTGCAAAATTTAGAACAAAGCGAAGAAGCGATTTTTGCGAGCGGAGCAGATGCGAAGGTCAGCGCGTCCCGAATTTTGTGCCCCTCGACGCCCCTTGCCGGCCA
>NW_022639482.1:665765-668845 GCF_010583005.1 Odontomachus brunneus
CCCCAGGACAAGGGGGGTAGCGACGAGGGAGGATCCACGAGGATACGTGATCCTCCCAGAGCCGATCAGCTGGCAGCCATACCGCGACTACCGCCGCGCTTAGACGTCGGGAAATAGACCGAGCTAGTATCGCGATTAATAGAGAGAGAGAGAGAGAGGAGAGAGAGAGAGCGTAGAGAGAGAGAGCCGAGAGAGAGAGAGAGGAGTGAGAGAGTGCGGAGAAAAAGAGAGAGAGAGAGTGAAGTGAGAGAAGGAGCGAGCGGAGCAAGAGAGAGCGAGCGGAGCGAGAGAGAGCTGGGAGAGAGAGAGAGAGAGCAAGGGAAGGAGGACCGCCGTCGCTACCGTCACCGCTGACACCGCCGCCGACGCAAGGGTCGCCGCCGAAAACCTGTAAGACCAACCATCTGCTCCGAACTTAATTGTACCGCGTGTCGTATCGTCGTGTCTCGTCCGCGGAGTGGTCGCGCGAAAAAAAAAAGGCTCGCCCGAGGAAAGCGTCCTCGGGCTTCGTGTACCGTCTCGCGAAGTATATTGTCTCGCGTACAGTAATTATCGGGACGTGCGAGAGTCCCCAAATAAACGTCTCTTTGTTACCATCATCGAGTGTAGTGATTTTGCCTCCTAACCCATCCCGTCTCCGACTTTAATTTAAAACGAGCTACCGGTCCCGACGGTCCCGGGACGCGCCATTCTTTCGTGTTAATTATTTATTCTCGCGTCTATCGAGGTGGTGCGGCCTTTCCGTACCTGGCGCCCAACTCTCGCGAAAATCTTTGTGGCGTGTCCGGGAGCGACGGCAATTTGACGACGAGGCGAACAGGCGACTGTTTGCCGTCGCTCGCGAGAAGTTCCGCTCGCGAGTACCGTCGCAGTGTTTCTGCGTCCGGTTTCGAACTCGAACTGCGTCGGTATTCAGCCCATTTCCTATAATCTTTGTCGTAATCTTCGTTGCTATTGCTCAATCTTAGTGATCAGACAACTAATAATGATTCAAATGGCTCTGATGAAATCTTCATAACTTGTGCTTATATAATGTATCTTCATGTGCTTATAAAACACTGTAATGATATTTACTACAGATATTAAAAATTTACTACAGATTTATTATCTACAGATAATAAATATTTACTACAGATATTAAAACATTGTAATGATATTTACTACAGATATTAAAAACGAAAACAGTTAATATGCAATGGATATTAATATAATGTATATTGGCGAAATAGTGATGCGATTATTGCTCTTATATTTTTAACTTAACATTATTGTGCATTTGAGAGTAAACGATAAGTTAGTTTGAAAAATACATGCAATAATTTATGGATTTATACATATAAGGTGTCCCAGACTATCTTTATCACACTTTGTGAGAACGTAGAACGGATTGAGTCAATTTGGCGCCAAGTGGTGTACGCTGTGACCGTTATTCCTCGCGAGATTACGCGAGGAGGACGGACAAAACTTCGTTCCCGCGACGCGATGACGGCCGACCTTACCGTCTGCTCACTCGATCGCTATGGTAGAGTGGCGTGGTTCTTTACTAGCGAATCTTTGTCTATACATACGTGAGAGAAAAGTTGAGTAACGACTCTTATTCAAAATTCTCACTCAAATTCAAACAGTTAACAATAACATTTATTACGGTCGACGTAGCAATGGCAAAATATTATACCACTAATCGACTGGTATTCTTATTGATAAGTATCCAGTGATAACTAATATACCATTGATCGAATGATATTCCTACTTGAGTACATTCAATAGTAAAATATTTTACCACTAACTGAAGGATTTTCCTACTAACCGAAGGATTTTCCTTCAAGTAGTAAAATCATTCGATAATGACAACGCCGTGGAGTCATATGATTTTATCATTAATCCAAATGATTTTACCACTAATCTCAATGGTAATATCTCAATGGTAATATCTCAATGGTACTATTAACACTTTTCACGACGGGATGTCTCTTGATACTATAAATTGTATGTATAATTATATACTATACAGTATGGCCTAATCGCTATCAACCACATAACCTCGATTTTAGCGCAGCAGCGCTAATTTTGAAACTATGCACAGGGAAAAAAGATGGAGGTATGTAGCTTAAAACGTATTTGTTTAACTTTGAAAAATGTATATTTTAAAATATATATTATCTATCAATTAATATAAATTCACACATTGCTTGGACAAAAAAGAATTCCAAAAATACCTATACTTACTGGGTGGAAAAAAGATGGAGATATATAGCTTAAAAAGTATTTGTTTAACTTTGAAAAATGTATATTTTAATATATATTACCCATCAATTAATATAAATTCACACATTGCTTGGACAAAAAAGAATTCCAAAAATACCTATACTTCCTGGGTCGATACACTGGTATAACTTCTTAAAATCCAGTTTTCATTAACTAAACGCTTTCAACATTGGTGCATCTATCTTTATATTGCCTCGTCATTAATTGTAATGAAATATAAATTAACAAAAAATTTTTATATCACTTACCATTGTCGCACCCATCTTTTCAGTACTACGTCTTTTTCGAGAACGTCGACTAGTTGTATCGCCCTTTTTATCCGCAGAAGATTGTACATTATCACTTGTGTGTCGTGAGGAACGACGCCCTCTCATAGTTTTCTGTTCAGACATCAATTGATTTAGTTGCTTTGGATTCATAATATTTTCTTCCGCTTCCTGTTCCTATATAGAAAATCGTTGCATTTAAATATGTTATTAATATAATATATAAAGCAACTCAAATAACACTTTCAATGACAATATATAGTAAAAAATACAGAAATTAAAATTTAAACTTATTAGTTTAAACTTAAAATTTAATATAATTCTCTATTTTGATGAAATAATATATATATATATATATATTTATATATATATATATATATATATATATATATATATATATACAGGGTGTTCGGAAAGTACCGGGATGCCCGAATATCAGGAAAAATATAAGTTTTACAAAAAAATGTTTCAGACAAAAGTTGTGGCGTTTAAAAAGATGTATTTACTGATCACATCAGTTTGACCTTGAGTTGCGTAGCGAAGGTCAGG
>NW_022639482.1:669074-679473 GCF_010583005.1 Odontomachus brunneus
TTCCATTTAAAAAAATTAATGTGACCTTGACCTGACCTTCGCTACGCAACCCAAGGTCAAACTGATGTGATCAGTAAATACATCTTTTTAAACGCCACAACTTTTGTCTGAAACATTTTTTTGTAAAACTTATATTTTTCCTGATATTCGGGCGTCCCGGTACTTTCCGAACACCCTGTATATGTATATATATATATATACAGGGTGTCCCAAATTCTCCTTATCATATTAAGTGGAAATGTAGAACGGATTGAGGTAAACATAAAAGTTCCGTACCGTTTTGCGATATTCGCAATAATAACCGAGAAATTAATTGTAAAAGATTAAGGAAAAACGCAGGCTGAATGGTTGAGAGTGGAACGCTCGCGGCCTAATTAATACAGCGCATGGATGTCGGCGCGCGATGTGATTGGAAAATCAATACACCATTGCCTATATTTATATCGCTGTACTCCTACGTCTCGCCTCGGCGCGGTAGGATGCCAAGATGTAGGATGAGAGCTATATAAGACGCACGCTGACATCTGCCTGCTATATTACTGGGTCGCAAGCACTCCTCCCTCAATCATTCAGCGTGCGTTTTTCCTTAATCTTTTACAATTAATTTCTCGGTTTACATTATTACGAATATCGCAAAACGGTATAGAACTTTTATATTCATCTCAACCCGTTCTACATTCCCACTTAATGTGATAGGAGAGTTTGGGACACCCTGTATATAGGGTGAGGAAAAAATATTGAGACCCCGAAATATTTCGAAAAATATAAGTTTTATAGAAAATATAGTAAATGTTAATAAGTGCTACTCCACCAAAAACCGTCGCTTTTTTTGTAGTATTTGAATTAGCTTTAAAAACACATGTATAGCAGTTTTTATGGAGGATTTACGATTTTTATGCGAATAAATATAATTATTAAGTTTACAGTCCTCACCTCCGATTTCGATGAAATTAGGCTTAATCGACGCGGTTTTTTAAAAGAAACATTCGCAAAACAACATTCTAAAAAAAAAAAAGGAAAATATCAATCTTGTACGACGTGTTTGCTTGTAATTCACACGCAACACCTTGCGTCAGGGGTCTGGTTACTAATCTTTTCAGTATCTGTTTTAGTACATTGTAGACTCATATGTTTAATAAGGCGAAGATTTAAGAGAACATTGAAATTGGCGAGACTCGAATGCACATTAGAGTGCTTTATTAAATCTTCGTCTTACTAAACATACGAGTCTACAATATACTAAAACAGTATACTGAAACAGTACAGTACAATACACTGAAAAGATTAGCAAATAGGTCCCTGACACAAGGTATTGCGTGTGAATTACACGTAAATACATCGTACAAGATTAATATTTTTCTTTTCTTTATTAGAAAAGAGGTAATGTTTGCGAATCACATGCAAAATGTTCCAAAACATATTTAAAATCTAAAAGATCTATTCTGTGAAAATTACAAGTTCGCAAGAATATCCTTTATGTTTATAAACATTAACGATTCTATATATAAGCAATGCTATGTTTATTCCTCACTTCGTTGATTTTTGACGATGGAAGTGAGTGATAACTGCACAAAGTGTCCCGTTACTCTGCGACAAACATTAGATATCTTCTCATATAACAGCCATTGATTTTTTACAATGCCACGGTGCTATACCTATTGAAGTTGTGTACAGTACTTGCAACGACAGTGCAATATTACATGAAAATTTAATATAGAGATGCCAAAGACGAAACAAAGTAAAACGTGGAAAGAAATACTTAGAAATATTTATTCACGTTGTAACTTCGGTAATTATCGACTTTAGGGGAGACAGCTCCAATGACCTTGACCTTGACATATATTGTAAAGGTCACCCTCCTGAATGACAAGCAAAAGGTTTTAGCCGTCGCTCGTTGTTCGTTAAAAAGTTATTAATAAAGGAAGTTGCATAAAATGAGTATAATTTTTGGACACTGTATATACAAAAACGATACTGTGTACCGTTAACGAGCAATATCGAATAATAACTGCAATATCGAACGACTAGCGGGGGGCTGCGCCCCCCGCACCCCCCTCAAAACTAACCTAACCCAACCTATCGTCACATTAACACAAAAGTTGAACACTAATAAACAATGACTGACAGTTGACAGTGACGATATATGATAGTGACGAGCCCCCGCTCGTCGTTCGATATTTTTCTCGTGTTACAAATGTTAAAAATATTCTTAATTTAAATATTTTTTTAGTAAGTACTGCAATATCAAACGACTAGCGGGGGCTGCACCCCCCGCCCCCCCCTTAAAACTAACCTAACCCAACCTATCGTCACATTAACCGTCAGTCATTATTTATTAAAGTGTTCAACTTTTGTGTTAATGTGACGATAGGTTGGGTTAGGTTAGTTTTGAGGGGTGGCGGGGGGCGCAGCCCCCCGCTAGTCGTTCGATATTGCAGTTATTATTCGATATTGCTCGTTAACGGTACACAGTATTGTTATTGTATATGTTAGTGTCCAAAAATTACAATCATTTTAGACAACTTGTTTTGTTAATAACTTTTTAATAAACAATGAGCGACGGCTAAAACCTTTTGCATGTTACTTAGGAACATATTTTTAATAAAATATGTCAAGGTCAAGGTCACTAGAGATGTCTCCCCTAAAGTCGATAATTATCGTAACTTCTTCCACTCGTGGCGTAAGGGAACGTAGTTTAGTAATGCACATTTGTCTCTGACTATATGTTGTCAATTTATTGTGCAATATTTACTGCTATCTCCACCACATGAAATGTTTCTGGAGAACGAATTCGGCATAGGACGACCAACGATTGTGGACTGGACAAATTTTATAAGAGAGACATTGATCTCTCTAAGTGGTCTCTGACTGGTCAGAAAAAAATACATCAGCGATAATAGGTGGACCAAATATTATCATAGAAATAGACCAAGCAAAATTTGGTAAACGAAAATATAATCAAGGACGGATAATTGACGGTACATGGTGTTTTGGTGGTTTTGAACGGAATAGTAGAAAATTCTTCGTTGAATCCATAAAACGTCGAGGTATTAATATATTTGAAGAAATAATAAAACGTCATGTAAAACCAGGATCAATTATTACAATTGTTGAAAAGCTTACAATAATCTAAGTAATTTAGGTAGAACAATTCGTATTTATGCGATCTTGCAATTCAATATACATATAACTTATAATATCATCTGTACACCATATATTAAAATCGAAATAATCCAAATAGTGTTAACTTTTTTAAATTACGATTTCTCTCTAATTCACTACAGGTTATCGTCATTTGACAGTAAATCATAGTCAAAATTTCATAGATCCAAGTACAGGCGCTCATACACAAAATATTGAACGATCTTGGCGTGATATACGCGATCCATTACCAAAGTATGGTCGAAAAGAGGAACATATGACCGGATATATAGCTGAATTTATATTCCGACGTACTTTTGCTGATCATTGTGAACATGTCCATGAATTTTTTTCATTATCGTCAACGTTCCATTCCGACCTTATGTCTAATACAAATAACGATTAGAGATGACAAAGAAAAAGTTGTTTTTGTTTTTTTTATAAATTCCTAATAAAGCTGTGTGTTACCTGTTTTTAGTTTTCTTGGAGCGTCCCGTTTGCTCATGTCCCGGTTACTCACGTCCACTCACAGCGACTTGTGATTAGCTAATTTGGATTAGTCAGGTTATGTTAGGTTGGGTTAGGATAGAATTTAAACTTCTACCTTTTTATTTGCATGAAAATTGGCAAACCAATCAAATAGAATTAAATATAGAATAAATATACATTACACTTTAAGCGAAAAACAGTAGTCGATGCAGAACTAACATTTTCCGATTTTTTCGTATAAAAATCGTAAACCTCTCCATAAAAATTGCTATATATGTCTTTTTGAAGCTAATTTTGTCAAATACTATAAAAAATGGCGGTTTTTAGTGGAGTAAAACTTCTTAACATTTACCTAAGTTTTATAGAAAACTGTTTCAGATGAAGGTTGTACAGTTTGAAAAGATCTATTTATTGATCTTATCAATTTAATCTTGGGTAGCGGCGCCAAGATCAGGAGAAGGCATTTTGAATTTTTTTCAGTAAAATCTCCTATTTTTTATTACATAATCTTATAACCATTTTTCAGATCTTTTTAAAGCACTATAATTTTATACACTTTAAGTAAGTCGTTTCGTAGTTATTGATTTTTTATGATAAGATGTTTAGTCCAAGAAAGCAAAATCGGAGAATGATTCAGCCAACAAATGCAAGATCAGAAGATGATCCAGCAAATGAAGACAAGGTGTTCAGTAAAATAATTGTCTAGCATGATTTGATCTACTATGCATATCTGCACGAACCTACTGTTTATTCTCTAGGCGTATGAATCCGTTAATCTGAATGAACTAATGGACCGACGACTTGGTTGAAGCCATTGCGGTGCCTACTCATCTACGCATTGTAAGACTTTTTTCACAATCCCATATATTGAATCCAAATGTTGCATTAAACATCTAATTTATTTGAGTTTTTTAATTTTTTGTTATACTAATTATTCTTCTGTTAGATTTTTACTTCTCAAGTTTATTTATTTAATTCTATTACTTAATAATATTATTCACAAAGGAATATAGGCAAGTTGAAAATTTTGAAAATTCTGAAACATTGTGTGCGAGTAATTCATCCGTAATATAAAACAATTTTTTGTTCCTGCTAAATTACAATTTAGGGGAGTAAAACCATCCCTCGAAAAAACATGACATTTTGATTTTTAGCGAATATTTTCTGAAATATAAGGCACAAGAGAAAATGGTTTATGTAAAAGTTGTCCAGTATTTTATACTCTTTACAACGATGTATTCAGATTTTGCAAAAATAAACAATTTTTTAATTCCCCTCCCCCCATACTTTACCTTTACAAACTTTTAAGTTCTCGTAAGAACAAAAATAAAAAGTATCAAATACCAAATCCATCCATATATAACACTAGAAAATTGTCGCGATCAGATTATGGAGAAATCGAGAGGATAATATAGAGTTATAGGCGGCGCGCTATAGATAGGCGTTTTTGGGTTGAGCTGTACTCGATATAAGTAAGGCACACATAAACGTTACTATTGTAATATAAACGTTACTATTGTAATATAAACGTTACTATTTATATAAACAAATTAATATTTGTTCACATTCGTATCTCATGTAATTGTATAACAAGTGTTACGTCCGACGTAACTCCTCTTCATTTCGATCGAATGCACCTTATGTTACCGCCAGGAATGCAGTAAATACCCTGGGTGTCAATGAACAATAAATCGATAATAAGGTGTCAAAATCTAACTATTGATTATTGCTTACATGTCGTGAGAAGCATCTTTCCTCTTCTACTAAAAGGTGGTGAGAACTCGCGCGGGGGTATCTCGCCACCTGCCTATAAAAACGGGTGCGACTGCCCACTCAGATCAGACTTGAGACAAGTAGTAGTAATTCTAATAGTAAGATCAGATCAGATAGATCAGATAGATAAACAATCAATTAGTCAGCCAGTTTATAATTAAACCTTTTAAGAAACAAACAATATACATAACAATTGAGACAAAGGTTTGTTTTCCTAACATATCCCCTGACCAATTCCTAAGCATCGCACTTTACTCATATTCCCAAACCTTCACCAACCTCTTAAGTCCGATCCTACCTCTTCAGTAACTACAGTACAAGAAGGACTTCAAAATAATTACTTAAAAGAAAGAATCAATACAAAACCAAAATCAGTAAGTAAAATCATTATTGTTCACACACATACGTTTACACATTTACTCACTCACAATCACACGAACTGGTCTATGTCAGGGTAAAGTGGTTAAATCCATTGACCCAAAAAGGACAATTAACACGTTTTAAAAACAACTAAAACGTGACACAAGAATTGAATGACTTGTTAGCGCTGATCAGCGCACTTCCCGAACAAATCTTTGATTGACACCACAGATCTGGTTTACATTGTGCACTTGATACGCGTATCAGGTACTATATTCGTATCAAATTCGTACTAAATATTTAATACGCACGATGTAAACATTGATGGATTAATTTGGTACGAGCGTACCAAGTAAGAGTATCATACTAAACTAATACGCGTATCAAATGATACAAATGACGATGTAAACGTATGAAACGAATGTTGAGGAGAATCTAACGTAGTTAAAATCGATGTTATCGGTAACCGTTGGTTTCTCTCAAAGTATATTACAGGAAAATGTCTTGTAAAAAGAGTTATAAGTTAGAGAGAAGAAAAAATGAGAACATTTTTAGAATTATACATTCTGACTGTCAAACAAAGCTATCTCAAGCAAATTGCAATTCCAAATACCACCACTAGGAGGCAATAGACATGAATTCGTACTATATTTTTCCTTTAATACGTTCGATGTAAACACAGCCGTATTAAAACATTGGTGCACATTAAATTTAATACGCGTACTAACGTTTTGACGATGTAAATCAGGCCATAGTATCTGATACGTATATTAAGTGCGTGAAGTAAACCAAGCCATTGTGTTAGGAAATAATCTAATCTGACCCTAACCAAATTATCCGATCACAAGTTGTGTCCGTTTTATATTACGCATTTAAAAGCATACATATATTACTCAATGTAATTAAATAACTTATTTACGAAACGACAGAGTCTACTGCATTTCTACTGCTAACATGCTTGTCTGTTAGAGTCTGTCGAAAGGCTGTGCGCATATTCTACCGCCAATCTGCCAATGACTCTGTTGGCAATTCTCTGCGCGCATTCGGTCGTCACAATTTCATTAATAGATTCTATATAAATTCTGTTGCTTTTCTACCAACTGTAACGTGGCTGCCGTGGAGGCGCCCATCCCAATAGCAACCGCGTCGCTCTCGCATATATTTCGTTTATCGTGTCCCGGATTGTCTTTCATTTTCGTGGGACAAGTAGGAAAAATCATTGCGAGCAACCGTGGAGATGCGTAGATCATCGCATCCCAAAATTTGTGCCCCCTCGGCTTCCCTTGCCGGCCACCAGGACCAGAGGGATCCGAGGACGACGTGAGACGGAGGAGCAACAGCCGCCAGTTCATCGCTCTCGCCCAGGTGATCGTTCTCGCATTATTTAGCGCTGTAATATTCTCGCTTATTCCGATTCTCTAAGAGTCTCCGACGTTCCCAAACATTCTACCACTCCAGAATATTCGATAACGCGGAAACCTAGCTGCCGTATTACGATTCGACACAGTCAGCTGTGTTTACGTTTCAGCTGACGTTTAGCGAACACAGCAGTAAAGAGCAAAAGTGCGATATTGGAAATTCAATACCATCCCGAAGAGATCCCGGCTAGAAGAAATGATGTGCCGATCAAGGCCACAAGCACATCATCGACGGCGAAAGTGTCTCGAGACAATTAATATCTCAAAACAATAATAACGAGAGCTGTCGATTGCCGATTGAAGATTTGGAATTCTAGCCGAGGAAAGGAGCGACGAGAAAGGAACTCCCAGGATTCGGGATCGAAAAGGAACGGCCAATCCAGCAACCTAACTGCGACCGCTGTTGCGATTGTACACTACCGAGCCATGACCGGACAAGCGTGAGAGGCAAGCGAGTGACCGAGCGATCCGAGCGAGCGACCAAGCCGAGCGAGCCGGAGGAGGACGAGGACCGGCCACCAACAAGAGCCAACGTATTTGTAAGACCTCTCATCTGCTCTAAACTTTTCGTGCCATTATCGTAGCGTTTCGTGTTATCGTCGTCCCGTCTGCAGAGGGCTGCGAGAACAGGCTCGCCCGAAGAGACCGTCCTCGGGCCGCAATTGTCGCATCCGCGATCTCGTACCGAGTTCTGAGAATATTGTAAAGACCGCGCTAGATCTCAGGGCGAGTGAACCCCACTTAATAAAGAACTGATTGTCGCGGATTTTCGTGTCATCTTCTCTTCCCTTTCCATCACCTCCCAAACTTATGCCGTCACCGACTTAAATAACGGGGAGCTACCGGTCCCGTACGGTCTCAGAATCACACGAGTCTTCAAGCATTTTCGCGTTTTTTGATGTTCTAAGATTGTGCGCCTAACTACTCTTCCGTTTTCGTGTATCGCGATTGTGATCCGGCGGGGCCAGCGGCAATTTGTCGACGTAGCGAGCAGACGACCGTTTGCTTTCGCGCGAATATCTCTCGCGTATCACGTCGCAAATTCTGCGCAACAATAATTTATGGCTATAACACTGGCCAATGTATTACAGCTAGTAAAACTTTTCTATAAGGGAAATTAAAATAAAGGGAAAAAATATTTATTAAAGTGTATAGTAAAACTGCATAAAATATAATACCTCACCGATTTATTTCTTTTTAAAATATTTTATAGAGAATGAAATTCTGAGTAACTTTTTCCTATACAACTATATGGGGATCGCATAGAGTTTAGGAGATATTCGACTTTAAAGTTTACATATGAAAGTGTACATATTATTAATGGACCTTACTCCATTTTTATATAGACACACACTATACACATTAAATAAAGAATACGTATATGCGCGGAGAGGCTCTGCTCCTCCTCCGCATCCCTTCTCTACAAACCTGACCCTAAACTAATCTATCTATTGAAATATAATAAACTGTACAAGTACATACGTAACTCAAACTTTACATTTTATATATAATTTATTAGTGGAAAACAATATAAGAATACAAATTCAGGTACTGCTTGCGATATTTTGTGTAAATTAAAAGATCTCAAATAGTACCTGTATTTGTATTCTTATATTGCTTTTATTGACAAATTATATATAAAAATGTAAAGATTGGGTTACGTACATACTTGTATAGTTTACCATATTTCAATAGATAGGTTAGGGTAGGGTTAATTTTTTGGGGAAGAGATGCGGGAAAGGGGAAATACACACACATATATATATATATATATATATATATATATATATATATATATTGGGAGTACAAATTAGTTCGGTCCGTTTTTTTGTGGTCAAAAATGTATTTATCTCAGAACAAAATGAATGAACAGATTAATCAAAGTATTGTGCATCGCTCGCTACTACTTTTTCCCACCTCTCAGACAATTTTCGAATTCCACCTCGAAAAAATGTCTCGTCTTTTGAGGCGATCCAAGTTAGGAGACAATTTTCGATTTCTGCGAAAGAAGTGAACTGGTGACCTACCAAATCGTGCTGCATCCGTCGGAACAACCAATAATCAGAAGGAGCAATATCCGGCGAATACGGCGGGTACGGTAAAATATCCCACTTGAGCGTTTCCAAATAATTTTTTACGACTTTTGCGACATGAGGCCGAGCGTTATCATGCAGAAGAATAACTTTGTCATGTCTTTGCTCGTATATTGTGAATCATTCCCATGGATTTCAATCGTACGGAAACTGCTTGTTGCGCAACTCCCAATGATTCTGCAAGCTCCTCTTGCGTTTGACTCAGATCTTCATCGAGTAATGCCTCCAATTCTTTGTCTTGGAATTTTTTTGGCTGTCCAGAGCGAGGCTTGTCTTCAACGCTGAAATCACCATTCTTGAAACGTCGAAACCATTCCCTACATTATTTATCGGTTGGAGCATTGTCACCATAAACTTCTACAAGTATTCGATGTGCTTCAGCTGCACTTTTCTTCCAATTAAAGCAGAAAACTAAAACCTCTCGCAAATGCTGCTTAGTTAACACAAAATTTGACATATTCAACACAGTAAAAAACTGGAGTTTTGTATGAAACTCAAAGCGATATAAACTGAATATTATTGACAGATGTCTAACCTCTCTGAAACCACCAAAATCAGCTGTCACTATGAAACATTCATAACAGCCAGAGCCATCTTTTGAAAACGGACCGAACTAATTTGTACTCCCAATATATGACGATATATACTATGTAAAAACATTAATGGTTTTAATATGTACGTATCGCACATAATGTCGTATGTATATTCCATGAATATACATACTTTGGAATATACTTCGATACATATCGCATGCACATACGTTAAAGGAAATTCGCGATACATTCAATATCCATGAAATAGTAATTATAGTGAAATAGTAATTAATAATAAATAGTACATTTGGCGTGTGTATGTACATAAATATATTATGATGTACATCTTATGTATATACCTTGATAAACTTAACATGTATACATCGTATATCATATCGCAAATATATTTTTTGGATATACAGGGTGTTCAAAAAGTCCCGGACCGGTGAAATATCTCGAAAACTAAGCATTTTAGAAAAAAATGTTTCAGATAAAAGTTGTGGCGTTTAAAAAGATGTATTTACTGATCACATCAGTTTGACCTTGGGTTGCGTAGCGAAGGTCAGGTCAAGGTCACATTAATTTTTTTAAA
>NW_022639482.1:680196-680703 GCF_010583005.1 Odontomachus brunneus
AAAAAAATTAATGTGACCTTGACCTGACCTTCGCTACGCAACCCAAGGTCAAACTGATGTGATCAGTAAATACATCTTTTTAAACGCCACAACTTTTATCTGAAACATTTTTTTCTAAAATGCTTAGTTTTCGAGATATTTCACCGGTCCGGGACTTTTTGAACACCCTGTATATACATATTAAGTCTATCAAGATATATACATACGGATATATACATACATACATTATAGTACACGCACCGGCATTAATGCCGTCCGAATATCCGTGTGACTCACACCCGATAACGCGTCACTCATACACTGCTGCGTGTAGGTGAGCCATGAGCAGCACGAAGTGGCGGAGGGAGCTAGCGGTATACGATCGTCGGACGCTTGGAGAGGGAATAGTGGTGGGAGTCGCGGCGATCTTCCATCCTCTATCGCAAACGTAAGAACGAGAAAAATAGCATTATAAGACGTCTGGACAGAAATGCCGTCCGAAAATACGTGTAACACACACTAAGAAAT
>NW_022639482.1:680713-682131 GCF_010583005.1 Odontomachus brunneus
GGAGTACAAATTAGTTCGGTCCGTTTTTTTGTGGTCAAAAATGTATTTATCTCAGAACAAAATGAATGAACAGATTAATCAAAGTATTGTGCATCGCTCGCTACTACTTTTTCCCACCTCTCAGACAATTTTCGAATTCCACCTCGAAAAAATGTCTCGTCTTTTGAGGCGATCCAAGTTAGGAGACAATTTTCGATTTCTGCGAAAGAAGTGAACTGGTGACCTACCAAATCGTGCTGCATCCGTCGGAACAACCAATAATCAGAAGGAGCAATATCCGGCGAATACGGCGGGTACGGTAAAATATCCCACTTGAGCGTTTCCAAATAATTTTTTACGACTTTTGCGACATGAGGCCGAGCGTTATCATACAGAAGAATAACTTTGTCATGTCTTTGCTCGTATATTGTGAATCATTCCCATGGATTTCAATCGTACGGAAACTGCTTGTTGCGCAACTCCCAATGATTCTGCAAGCTCCTCTTGCGTTTGACTCAGATCTTCATCGAGTAATGCCTCCAATTCTTTGTCTTGGAATTTTTTTGGCTGTCCAGAGCGAGGCTTGTCTTCAACGCTGAAATCACCATTCTTGAAACGTCGAAACCATTCCCTACATTATTTATCGGTTGGAGCATTGTCACCATAAACTTCTACAAGTATTCGATGTGCTTCAGCTGCACTTTTCTTCCAATTAAAGCAGAAAACTAAAACCTCTCGCAAATGCTGCTTAGTTAACACAAAATTTGACATATTCAACACAGTAAAAAACTGGAGTTTTGTATGAAACTCAAAGCGATATAAACTGAATATTATTGACAGATGTCTAACCTCTCTGAAACCACCAAAATCAGCTGTCACTATGAAACATTCATAACAGCCAGAGCCATCTTTTGAAAACGGACCGAACTAATTTGTACTCCCAATATATGACGATATATACTATGTAAAAACATTAATGGTTTTAATATGTACGTATCGCACATAATGTCGTATGTATATTCCATGAATATACATACTTTGGAATATACTTCGATACATATCGCATGCACATACGTTAAAGGAAATTCGCGATACATTCAATATCCATGAAATAGTAATTATAGTGAAATAGTAATTAATAATAAATAGTACATTTGGCGTGTGTATGTACATAAATATATTATGATGTACATCTTATGTATATACCTTGATAAACTTAACATGTATACATCGTATATCATATCGCAAATATATTTTTTGGATATACAGGGTGTTCAAAAAGTCCCGGACCGGTGAAATATCTCGAAAACTAAGCATTTTAGAAAAAAATGTTTCAGATAAAAGTTGTGGCGTTTAAAAAGATGTATTTACTGATCACATCAGTTTGACCTTGGGTTGCGTAGCGAAGGTCAGGTCAAGGTCACATTAATTTTTTTAAA
>NW_022639482.1:682862-683305 GCF_010583005.1 Odontomachus brunneus
TTTAATTTTATTGTTGCATAAACACGCGAGATATAATTATTTCATATTTTATGCGTTCGAGTATCGTTCCATCGTTATAAAATTTGGTGACTCTAAAAAGGGCCGATTTTTGCGCCTGTTTCAAATAATTATTGTTCCTTATTACTATAGATACAAAAATGCGACCCGTTTTTACTATCATCGTCCGCTTTTTTTCGTTCGCGGACAGAAAGCATGTTTATGTATTATATCGTATTGGTCGCATACTACGTTGAATATATATATCGATGCACGTGAAAAACAACGAACGAAAGAATCGTCCGTTTTCTCATGTTCTAAGAAACGTGCGCACGCCTAAGCGAACTCGCGCGTCGATATATATATTCAACATAACGTGCAACCAATGCGATGCAATACATAAACATAAACGAACGCTCATTTGTGGAAACTGAGCAGACGCTTTT
>NW_022639482.1:683315-687096 GCF_010583005.1 Odontomachus brunneus
TTCGATCGACAACCTACACAAACGTTATATTGTTGCAACATATTCTATGTTGGTTCAGAATTCTATATTAAAATAAATCTAATATTTATTTTTTTTTCAAGAGTAGCTATTAAGAAGCATTTGTCAAAGCCTCCTAAAAACCTTTCCCCAAGATTTTTACATTACAGTAATTTCCTTGCTAACAATGAAAACTGCATGAACGTTCGAGCGAGCGAAACAGTCGTCGGGACACCGCGTATTGCTCACGTATAGACGAGACAGTGAGTCAAGCGTTTTCTTAGTGTGTGTCACACGTATCTTAGGACGGCATTTCTGTCCAGACGTCTTATAATGCTATTTCTCTCATTCTTACGTTTGCGATAGAGGATGGAAGATCGCCGCGACTCCCACCACTATTCCCTCTCCAAGCGTCCGACGATCGTATACCGCTAGCTCCCTCCGCCACTCCGTGCTGCTCGTGGCTCACCTACACGCAGCAGTGTATGAGTGACGCGTTATCGTGTGCGAGTCACACGGATATTCGGACGGCATTAACGCCGGTGCGTGTACATACACACGCCGAATGTACCATTTATCGCGGATATCGAATGTATCGCGAATTTCTTTTAACGTATGTGCATGCGATATGTATCGCAAGTATATTCCAAAATATGTATATTCATGGAATATACATATATGCGACATTATGTGGGACATATACATATTAAAACCATTAATGTATATATCGTAATATATATTCATCTTACGTATATGAAATGTAATGTGCACTTGCACATTATGCAGTGGATATACAGGATGTTTTTTTCACATCATGGAGTTCCTTAGATAACAAGTATCTTTTTTGTGTTTTAAAGTTTCTTTTCTTATCAGAAAACAATTTATTTAAAGGACCCCGCACAAAACCTATGGAAAATGGTTTTCGGTCAAATTGGCTGAAATTTCACTATGTTATAGTTTTCGCCATGCTGATAAAAAGTTATCATTGCACCAAGTCCCAAAAGTCAATATTTCCCAAGATATAAAGGCTCAAAGTAGTGAAATATGGTCATCTTGGGTGGCGTTGCCAAGGTCAAAAATCAGTTGTTTTCACGGCTACTCACAGTCAGTTTTGATTTTGAGTAGCTGTGAAAACAACTGATTGTGAGTAGCTGTGAAAACAACTGATTGTGAGTAGCCGTGAAAACAACTGATTGTGAGTAGCCGTGAAAACAACTGATTTTTGACCTTAGCAACGCCACTCAAAATCAATCTGCTAAAATCAGTAAATACAATAGATCTTTTTAAGATCTGAAACAGTTTTTTGTAAAACTTATATTTTTCGAGATATTTCATCGGTTTAATACTTTTGCCCCACCCTGTATATACATATACATATATATTGCGAAACTAAATATTTATTACATATATATATGTAAAAATCGATTTTTATTTATTTCGTGAATAAATATCAATGTATCACTTATACTTATAACATACGTCTTACTACTGCGGATGACCATATTTCACTACTTTGAGCCTTTATATCTTGGGAAATATTGATTTTTGGAACTTGGTGCAATGATAACTTTTTATCAGCATGGCAAAAACTATAACATAGTGAAATTTCAGCCAATTTGATCGAAAACCATTTTCCATAGGTTTTGTGCGGGGTCCTTTACAGAATGATTTATTTGTATCTTATTTATTTTTAAAACAAGTAAATATTTTTTAAATATACTTTTTACATATTTTTAAACATACATGTTACATTAAAAATTATCTATTCTTTTCTTTTAAATAAATCATTTGTTTTCATACATGGATAGAACATATGTATATAATACAAAGTGTGTCTCAGTCAAAGTGACAATGGTACAGTAGGTAAGGCGAACGACTCAAGAACCTGTAACAGCCGAACTCCGCGTGTCGGTTGTTAACGATTCCACTGGATTATTCGCTCGCCGGAGTCCGGGTTCATGAAATAATACGACGCGGATTGTAATAAATAAAAATAACCAAAAGCTTTATTGGTCCTTTGTACAGAGTTCTTGCACGTTGGTGTAGTTCTTCTGAAAGACGGCGCCAGTTACCGGGTCGCGGTTTCGGTGTGCCGCGATAGTTAAAACGGTAGGCGGAGCGTATAGCGCGAAGACTAGGCTCGCCTCGGATATTCGGCAGGCGGTCGCGTGTCGCGATTCGGCGGTCGCGATTCGTGCGCGGCTCGCGAGGTCGGTCGCGGGGACCGTGCGGTGTTGGCGGTATTGAGTCCGTGGCACAGCACGGCACGCTGTTTTCACGTTCGCGGTGGAGACGCGCTCGCTTGCACGCCTGTTTCGCAGGTGACGAGATAGGGAGTGAGTAGTCGATATATCGGCGTATTCACTCTCGATCTCGCCCGTCGAGAGGCTAAGAACAAGGATCGAGAAAGCTCGGCAGAGCGCAGCTAATGTACAGGCTTCGGTCCTTGCTCGCGAGGATGTGAAACTAGGTAGACTGAGGAGACAGAAACGAATCGGTCGTAGGCCTTGCTCTCCGCTATATAGCATCGAGTTCGGTCGACGGTCAGGATCGGTCTGGTCTCGATTAATTCGGCGCCGCGGATTATATACTCGACGCCGCTTTGTCTTCGCTCGCTGTGCACGTGATTGTCGCGTGCCCGCGGCGCGCGCTCTTAATCGATTCTTTTGTGTAATCAATGTCGCGTTATCGCGTGTTATTCGCTCACTTTGTTTACTCGGTATTTTGTTTAGGCCTTGCGCCGTTTAGGTTGGCGCAACGCGCCGGTGCACGGCCCGACTGGTGGTCGGTCGGGTCGGTATTAATGACGATGCAGGTGTGCATCGTCACAAACCAAAGGTCTCACGTTCGAATCTCGGCAATGGTAAGCAAATTTTCGAAGTACAATTTAACTTTAATTAAGTAGGGTGTAAAACAATATAAAGTGAAAACTGAGAACATATAGTTTATAAATACTTTGTGCTATTTGGGTTATGTATACTCAAATGTTTTTATTTGACATATATTATGTATATACAATATATGTTTTATGTATGTACATTACACGTACTAATGTATATTAGCATGTATGTTATATATATTCAGAGAATATACAGAGTGTATATACATGGATATGTAAAGAATTGCGACGTTATTTCTTACCGACCGCAAAGGCGTCGGTAAATTTCCATCGGTCTCCGACGCACGACCACGAAAACGCGAAAGATTGGGCGCCAAGTACGAAAAAGGCCGCACCACCTCACGAAACAAAAGTCGCGAAACGAAGTCGAAAAGAAAATCGTCCAATTATTGGTCGTGTCGAGGAGACCGTACAGGACCGGTAGCTCCAGCGTAGTTTGAGTCGGAGACGAGATGGGTTCTTGTGGACGTCGGGAGAGGAATCAGAATCGAAAAATCGCGGAAAAATTTGGCGATATCAGTCGTTTTATTATTTCGGAACTCGCATGTCCCGGTAACGCTCGCGGTACACAAATCCGAGGTCTCAACGCTCACGCGACCAGCCGCGAGGGAGTTCGCGGAGGCCGAGGTTCGGTTGCCGACGGTAGAAGCTCGTAACCCGAGGGCAATTCTTCGGTCACAAAAATTCGCGGACGAGACGATACAACGCGAGACGACATTGTAAGCAGGTAAGAGGTCTTACAAGATTCGGCAGCTCTCCCTCCGCGGTGATCTGGCTGTGGCGGTCCTTTCCGGCGTGATCCTCCACTCAGCAATCCTCCCTTCGGTCCCGTCGGCTCTCTCTCTCTCTCTCTCTCTCTCTCTCTCTCTCTCTCTCTCTCTCTCT
>NW_022639482.1:689614-700532 GCF_010583005.1 Odontomachus brunneus
CCCTCCCCCCTCTCTCTCTCGCTCGCTCTCACTCTCCTTCACTCTCTCTTGCTCGCTCGCTCTCACTCTCCTTCTCGTACTCGCACCAACGCTCCCTTTCTCCCTCTCTCCCTCTCACACTACTCGCTCGCGGTATCACGAGGCGATATACTTTACTGGCACACGGCTCGTGGGTTCGCGTGGTCGCTTCGATGTTCAGCGCAAGATTGAGGAATCGGTCTCTCATCGGTCTCGGGATCACCGATCCGCTTCTCGTCCTCGCCGTCACAGTCGCTTGATCCATAGTTCCTCGTCGAGATTCGAAATTCCGGTAGCGGTTGTTATTATTGTCCCGAGATGTCAATTGTCTCGAGACACTCTCGATTTCGATAATGTACCTCATGGCTTTAATTCGAAGTACATCTGCTTCTCATCGGTATTCTCTATTGAACGATATCGTTCTCTAGTCTCAGCTGTGCGGGCCCCTGGCCCCTCACCGCCGCACCCGCCAAACGTCAAGCTGAAACGTAAATAATATCGGCGGTATCGGAGCTCGGCGTAACAGCGACAATTATCGTGTTGCCGAATATTCGTGAGCGATCAAATATTCCGGCACGCGATAGAAGGTTCCAGAACATTCTATATTCGATAGAATATTATATATTCAATCGAATATTCGAGAATGATTTTGTTAGTTGGCGTGAGCCAAATTATGACAGCGATCACCTGAGCAGTAGTCGCGGTGGTGTGGCCGATGATCCTCCATCCCACGTCGTTCTCGGGTTCCTCCTGTTTCGATAGTCAGCAAAGGGGAGCCTGGGGGCACAAAGTTCGGGGACACGATGACCAACCTATCTGCTCCGCATTTCTCCAAAATTCCTAACAAGTGGCGAGAACACGTATGTGGACGATAAAGACGCGAGACGCGATAACGGAAATATTCGAAGTCGGCGCGCCTTACACTGTGACGGGCGCCTCCACGGCTGCCACGTCACAAAATATAGGATGTATATACACATGTATATGCTCGGAACATTCTATGTGTCTCTTTGCGGTTGCGGATGTAGACATTGTATGCACATACTATATACCATGTACCCCAAGTATACATACATAGGATATGCAATATACAGATGTTTATACATGGAATATGCTATGCATATTCTAATTTTATGTGGGATATATATACAAGGTGACCCATTTTAATCGATCACCTCAAATATCTCTTGAACAGTGCATTTCAGGGAAAAATGTTTCAGATAAAAGTTTTGGGATTTCGAGGGGGACATAAGATGATATCATTGGTTCGAGTGGCGTCGTCAAGGTCAGGACAAGATCATTTTGAATTTTTTAAATGGAATCCCCCATTTTTCATTACATATTCTTATAGCATACCTCGAGAGCTTTCCAAAACACTATAATAAAATATTTTTTCATTAAGTATCTTTCGAGTTAAAAGGCTTCAAAGTTACAATATTGTTGCCATTAGCATTGGTACCCAAGGTGTTCGACCGACGGCTGAAACCTTTTGAATGTTGTTCAGGGCCATGACCTTGACAACATTTGTCAAGGTCAAGGCGATTGGAGGCTGTTCCTAATATTTTCATTTCTTCAAATTTTACAGTGAAAACGAAAATAATAATTTAAAATCATGGAGTAACATGTGGAGTCTGATTGACTCTAAAGGATCATATGAAAGTCACAATGCTATTATTATTTAAAAAATTAATGGGATTTCACACGTGTGCTTCTTTGTGACGAAGCATTGTGACCTTCATATGATCCTTTAGAGTCAATCGGACTCCACATGTTACCCCATGATTTTAAATTATTATTTTCGTTTTCACTGTAAAATTTGAAGAAATGAAAATATTAGGAACAGCCTCCAATCGCCTTGACAAATGTTGTCAAGGTCATGGCCCTGAACAACATTCAAAAGGTTTTAGCCGTCAAACACCTTGGGTACCAATGCTAATGGCAACAATATTTTAACTTTGAAGCCTTTAAACTCGAAAGATACTTAATGAAAAAATATTTTATTATAGTGTTTTGGAAAGCTCTCGAGGTATGATATAAGAATATGTAATGAAAAATGGGGGGTTTCATTTAAAAATTTTAAAATAACCTTGTCCTGACCTTGACGCCACTCAAGGTCAAACCAATGATATCATCTTATGTCCCCCTCGAAATCCCAAAATTTTTATCTGAAATATTTTTCCCCAAAATGGACTGTTCAAAAGATATTTGAGGTGATCGATTAAAATGGGACACTATGTATACGAGGTGTGGCTATTAAATAACGAGACTGACGCTGTAAAACATTTTATTTTGATTTCATACATTTTTACTTATTATCACCTTCAATATACACCCCTCCTCTATCCCTACAACGCTCCATGCGAATCTTCCATTGTTCGAAGCAGTGCTGGAAGTCTTCTTCAGTCAGCTCCTTCAGGACGCGTGCCGCTTTCTCTTTCACAGGTTCAACGGACTCAAATCTTGTTCCTTTTAAGGCAGATTTCACCTTAGGAAACAGATAGAAGTCGCACGGCGCAAGATCTGGCGAATAAGGCGGATGGTCTAACACTGGGATGCTGAACTTGGCTAGAAACCTCTTGACAGACAATGCGGAATGAGCCGGCGCATTGTCTTGGTGGAGAACCCATGACTTGTCCTTCCACAATTCGGGTCGTTATCAATTCGTACAGTTTCAGCAATCGCACGAATACTTAACCGACGGTCAGATCGAATCAGATTACCGATTTTTTCGATATTGTCATCCGTTTTTGACGTGGAAGGGCGACCCGGGCGTGAATCATCTTGAACGTCTTCTCGGCCATCTTGAAAACGCTTAAACCACTCAAAAACACGTGCGCGCGATAAACATTCATTGCCATACACTTCTTTCAATAAATTATATGTTTCAATAGCAGTTTTTCCAAGTTTCATGTGAAATTTCACAACAATTCGTTGCTCTACTGTTACACTTAACATTTTTCCGGCGAAACAAAAAAACAACTCTAATGCAAATGAAGGCTACAGCTATACTGATTTGTTTACAGAAGCGAGAAGCACTGCATTCGAAAGAGAAGGCTTCACGATAACAGCTGTGGCTTGCTGGCGTTTGGCGCATGCGCACTTCTTCTGTAGCAGCGTCAGTCTCGTTATTTAATAGCCACACCTCGTATATGTATATCTTTTTTCCTTAAATACTGTTATTATACTGATAATTTTCAGTTTCTACGAAGAAAAATACATAAGAAAATTTGAATATAAAACGATTCCGGAGCGGTCGCGAAACCCTTAAAAAGTTATACCCTCCTTTGACACTTATCCTATTGTTCATTGAAATTACTTAATTTGTATTCTTGTCCTTTGCATGAAACAATGTAGACAAAACAAGATTTTACGACGTAACTTTACTATACTTTATAGGTTGTTTTTTGACACACTCAGCTAATTGCCGTATTTTCACAATCCAGTTACTTAGGACCGTGGCACACAGAAAAACTTAAGCAGTAAGACGTAAGCAGTAAGCAAATTGATCAATCACAGTCGTTGATTCTTGGACCGCAAGAAAAATCAGCGACTGTGATTGGTCAGTTTGCTTACTGCTTACGTTTTATTGCTTAAGTTTTTTTGTGTGCCACGGCCGTAAGACTGACGTCCCATGGAACGAAAATTTTCATCGGAACGGAACGCGCGCACTAATAACAGTTACTCCATTGTTTTCGCGAATATAATAGAATGGTTGTAATGATTGGTGCGCGCGTTCCATTCCAATGAGAATTTTCGTTCCATGGGACGCCAGTCTAACTCCTTGCGACAACCGCAAAATTGTTACAAATAAAATAGAATTTCTCTGAAACCGTGTTGTGAAAACTAATTTTACAAATAGTTCCGATAATTCAGGATCTATATGTATAAAAATACTTAAATTTTTGGTACAATTTTTTCTATACGTTTTTACTCATTACATTCAGGAAAGTTGTTTTTGCTATAAGAACATGTAAAATTTACAAAATAATTACTCTTCAACGGTTTAATGAATACAGTTGAAATTTTTTTCAGTATATTATAGATAACAAAGGAACAGTTATCCAGAGTTTTATCGAATTGGTACTATTTTTACATAGCTCAGAAACATCCTTAACTTTTTCGTTATAAAGTAATTTCGTTATAAATGGTAAAACTCCAGATAAAAGGACATCACGCCGATGAATCTCTCCGGTATCACAGCTCATAGTACACGATTCCTTTCTGGTCCCACCAAACGCAGAGCATTGTCTTCTTTCCGGAGCGATTTGGCCGTGCCGTCGATGTTGATGCTTCGCCAGGTGAAAGCTACGGTTTTTTGCGTTTGGGATTCTCGAAATATATCCACTTCTCATCGTCAGTAACAATTTAATGCAGGAAACTCTTTCTTTTATGCCGCAAAAACAAAATTTCGGAAGTGGCTCTTCGATTTTCCATCTGTCTCTCAGTCAACTTATGCGTCACCATTTTCCTTCCTTTTGAATTTTTGCCATGGCATGTAAACGTTTGGAAATACCCTGGCGAGTCATGTTTAATGCCTCCGCAAGTTGATCTTGTGTTTGCGTATCATCTTCATCCAATAACGCTTGCAGATCGGCGTCCTCAATTGTTTTTGGTCTTCCGGAGCGCTCCTTATCCTTAGTGTCGAAATCGCCACTTCTGAAGCGTTTAAACCAATCTTCACAGGTAGTTTTCGATGGTGCATGTTCGCCGTAGGTCTCCTCAAACAAAAGACGTGCTTCAGCTGCATTTTTTTTTCAAGTTAAAGCAGAAAAGCAAAGCTTCCCGCAAATGCTGTTTATTTGGCACAAAACTCGACATCTTCATTATTAGAAAAAATATTTTTGTGTTGCGATATGTGTTAGTATTATGACTGATTATTGTTGACAGATGTCCAAGCTATAAAAGAAACACAACTTTAGACATGTATGTCGACTAGATGTGTCGTTAGCGCCATCCATGTGTGAAATCCGGAAACTTAGTTGCGCACCTAGTATGTTATCAAGGACATGTCCCTGAGTAACATTTAAAAAGTTTCAAGTGGCAGTCTCTCTTCATTAAAAAGTTATGAAAAGTTATGAAAAGAAGTTTCAAAAATGCGATATAGAGTTTCGATATTTAATGTCGATTAAATATCGAATGACTACGTTACGTATTCATGACAAGTACAGTTGTATAACATAACAAAAAGATTTTGTTTATTTTTAGTAATTCCTTTCAATAGTATCGTGACGGTTACTAGTGATATATTAGGTGTACAACTTTGCTTCCGCCGTTTTCCTATAGATGGCTTTAGCGGTAAGTGGTGGTCAAAATAAATAGATCATAGACGTCATACAATAAACTTGGACATCTGTCAACATAACCCCATAGAAACATTAGTCGATTTGTGTCTGCATCATAAAGTTATTCTCGAAAATGTCAGTTTACGAGCCAAATTCTCGTCATTTGCGGGAGGATTTTCTGCTTCAATATGAAAAAATCTGCGGCTGAGGCTCATCGAATGCTCTCAAATACTTATGGTGAGGCCGCTATTAGTGAAAGAACGTGTCGTGAGTGGTTTAAACGCTTCAAGAACGGTGATTTTGACGTCGAAGAGCGGCATAACGATGGAAGAGAGAAGGTTTTCGAAGATGCAGAATTAGAGACATTACTTGATCAAGACTCGTGTCAAAATCAAGAAGAATTGGCACGATCATTGGGAGTGACTCAACAAGCCATTTCAAAACGCCTCAAAGCTATGGGAATGATTCAGAATCAAGGTAATTAGGTGCCGTATGAATTAAAGCCGAGAGATGTTGAATGGCGTTTGTTTGCTTGTGAACAGCTGCTTGAAAGGCAAAGACGGAAAGGATTTCTGCATCGCATTGTGACTGGGGACGAAAAATGGGTTCATTACGATAACCCCAAGCGCAAAAAATCATGGGGAGTTCCCGGCCATGCTTCCACGTCGACGGCCAAACCAAATATTCACGGCTCCAAAGTCACGCTCTGCATCTGGTGCGACCAGCTCGGCGTAGTGTATTATGAGCTGTTAAAACCGACTGAAACAATCACAGGCGATCGGTATCGAACGCAATTGATGCGTTTGAGCCGAGCATTGAAAGACAAACGGCCGCAATATAACGAGAGACACGATAAAGTGATTTTGCAGCATGACAATGCTCGACCCCATGTTGCGAAAGTGGTCAAGACATACTTAGAAACGTTGAAATGGGAAGTCCTACCTCACCCGCCGTATTCTCCAGACGTTGCTCCCTCTGATTATCACTTGTTTCAGTCAATGGCACACGGCCTGGCTGACCAGCACTTCCAGTCTTATGAAGAAGTAAAAAATTGGATCGATCGTGGATCACCTCAAAAGATGACCAATTTTTTCGACACGGGATTCGTATGCTGTCCGAAAGATGGAAGAAAGTAGTGGCCAGCGATAGACAATACTTTGAATCATAAATGTATAACCAGTTTTTTACAATAAAGCCTCGAATTTCGGAAAAAAACGACGAAAGCAAAGTTATACACCTAATATTATGCATTTATTTATTATGAATTTTTAACGATTTAACAATTTTTATTTTTTATGAATTTTTAACTACTTATAACGATGATTATACTCATTGCTTGTTAAAAAGTTATTCAAAAATTATTTTTATAAATAGAACGTAATTTTTGCACACAGTGTTTATGGAAATATGGTAAACATTACACGTCTAGGACTTTGCCCCTCCCCCCGCACCCCTATCCCATAAAACTACCCCTATCCTAACCCATTCATTGAAATATGGTAAAACGTTCACGTATATGTGCAACCTATCTTTTACATTTTTATACATAATTTGTCAATGAAGAATAACATATAAATACAAATGCAGATACTGCTTGCGATATTTTAGTGTACACTATGTGTAAAAAATATCGCAAGCAGTTTTGTCATTTTTCATTGACAAATTATATATAAAAATGTAAAGGATAGGTTGCGCATACACGTGTACGTTTTACTATATTTCAATTAATATATATAAATATACAGGATGTCCCGAACCTCCATGATGACCCTTGGTGAGAACATAGAACGGATTGAGGTGAGTAAGAAAGTCCTGTGCCGTTTTGCAATATTCGCAATAGTTTTTGAGAAATTAATTATTTTGCCTCAACAAATCAGCGTACAGAAAGCGGCAGCGGAAAGAAAGATACCTTCGGCCGACGTACGACCGTGACACTCGCGAATCGCGTCTCGCCGCGTCCCTCCGCCCATAGCTACGAGACATAGCGAGTCGTGACTCATATGCATGACATATCCGTGTGCCGAACAGACGCCGAATCGAAGCGTGTCGCCGCTTCGGCTGCATACATGTATGTAGAAGTGACACAATGAGCGGCGTGTAACACAAAATCGTGTGCCCAAAGATAATTATCTTTCGTTTTCTCGACGTCGTGGTAGAAAAGTAACAGCGCGCGACCTACCTTACCTTAAGAAGATTATTTTATAAGACAGCTCACATTAAAACCATAATGTGTTCCTGTGATTAAAAAAAAAATAGAAAGAAAGAAAGCGATAGAAACTGAAAGGATTTGCAGAGAATCTAACTGTTCTCTATCGTAATTGTTTCTGTATCGTATCGTTTGCATGTATCGAATCCGCAAGAAATGAAATCGTTTTCTATCGTGCTCTGTTAGAAGGGTGTTAAATCGTTACTATGATAAAATTTTTAGAGATCTGTCGTGTCTTATCGTTTTGTTGGAATTTATCATGAAAAAATCACTGGAAATCTGTCATAATTTGTTGTGTATTAACGATGGAGAAACTCAAAGTTCTTTATCGTATAAGGAAACCTATCGTTCTCGATTGTGTCAAACGACATTTGTACGTATAATTACGATAGAAGACGTACATCATAATCTATCGTCAAGTGGTTATGAGGACAAGAAAAGTAGGACTTCTACGAAGGATGGTAACGATACGACTTAAAAATTGCGAATCTGTAGAGCAATACGTGAGATCGTTTCTGCGGCGCACCAGCTGAATAATATCGGACATGAGATGAAAGAAGAGTGGATTGAAACTATCCTCCTTGCAGGTTTGCCAGAACGGTACGGGCCAATGATAATGGCGTTGGAAAATTCATGTATAGCGATCACTAAAGATTCAATTAAGACAAAGCTACTGCAAGAAATCCAATGAAATGATATAAGTAAACCAAGGAATACAGATATCAATACAGCATTTTGTACTAAAAGGCATTCAGCTAATAAAAATTCTAAAACTACTTAAAAAATTGCAAGAAAACTAAAGCAAATAATATGGAGAAACTATTTAGTAAAAATCTCACTCTTAAGAAGGAGTGTCAATAAGGCTAATAAAAATTCTAAAACTACTTAAAAAATTGTAAGAAAACTAAAGCAAATAATATGGAGAAACTATTTAGTAAAAATCTCACTCTTAAGAAGGAGTGTCAATAAGGCCGTTCTTTGGCCTACGTCAGAATCATTTCAAACTGTGCTATTTTATTCCTCTCGATGGAACTCATAACCCACTAGAACCGTTTTGTTGTTCAAATAATTAAGTGCTGAGAATGAGGCACTCTTAGATCACACATTTATATGGGATATTACGCATAGTTGCAATGTCTGCCTCATTTCACTCTGTTATTCATGAGCCACCATTACCATACTTTCTCGAAATCTACTCGTATATATAATGCATGAAATATATCAAAGTGGTTATTTTACCTCTTTGCTATCACATTGAAATCAAGCTCCATATTAATTAATACATTTTATTTTCACCAAATATGCAAGCAATAATGTAATTATTAGCATCATAATATTAAGTATAATAATATTAGTATAAATAATATTAGTATAATAATGTACTCGGGCGCTGAGTGGGGACGCCAGAACCTCGCGCTTTACCACCAAGCGCCGCATGAGGTCATCTCACGGCCAATAGGCTTGTTTTCATTCTCTCGCTTCTCGTTCAGCCAATGATTTTAAGGTGCGCTCCGAACGGCTTCTTGCTTTCTGGCCGTCTTGAACATTTTTGAACGTCTTGAGATGATTATCGTAAGCTCGTCTTGCATAGAGAGAGTTTATCTTGTATACGAACACAAGAGCTTGGTTATTTTGCTGGTTATTATCTGTTGAGTTTTTATGTCTTAAAGTCTGGCTGAATACAATCTTAAGACATCTCTTTCGCGAGTTTGATAATGCTCATTTTTTATACATTAATCTTATACCGATTCTTTTTGCAGAGCCGTCGCGCTCATATACTTCGAGTCTCCGTGAGAGATTGCGTATTTCTCTGTATTCCGTACGGGCAGAGTACGGCGGGTGGCCATGCCCCAGACGCCGCGATACTCGCAGACGTCTACCTGTCGGCGCTGCTTCGCGCCGTCGCCGCGACTCTGTTATACAGAGAAGCACATAGCTGATGATGGCATATATCAACTTTTCATCCACAGGCAAAAGAGAAACATCATTCAACTACAAACCGCGTCACACCTCTTCAAAGATGTATAACCTGTAGATAGAATATTGCGAAGGCATCAATCCAGTTACATCATGGTACTGCCAGTGCAAAGTAGGAGCTAGAACTGTCGGTGCGCATATAATATCAGTTCTATGGTATCTGAGATATTTGAAACACTGTAAACAGTGAAAGTAAAGACCCTGTCAGCAGTGCATACAATATATTGAAAATGCAGCTGAATACATTTCAGATTGGTCCGAACTAGGGGAAGACGAAACTCTATCTTATTAGATCAGATAGAAGTTGCAGGATTAAAAACCTCCCGGTTTCTTAAATTTTACAAGCGCATGAGGTAAAAATAGCTTCTCTCCGCAGTATTTATCACATTTTCTACTATAAATGTCATGAATTCTCTAAATCAACTTTAAATCACAGTTTTATCATTTAATTTCTTATAAGTAACATTATTGCTTGCATACTTGGTGAAAATAAAATATAGTGATTAATATGGAGCTCGATTTCAATGTAATGGCAAAGAGGTAAAATAACCGCTTTGATATTTTTTATGCACTATATATACGAGTAGCTTTTTAGAAAGTATGGTGATCGTGGCTCATTGATAACAGCGAAGAGAGTGAAATGAGGCAAATATAACAACTATGCGTGATATCCCATGTAAATGTGAGATCTAAGAGTGTCTCATTCTCAGTACCTAATTACTTGAACAATAAACGGTTTTAGTTATGAGTTCCATCGAGAGAAATAAAATAGCACAGTTTGAAGTGATTCTGACGTGGGCCAAAAAACGGTCTTATTGACACTCCTCCTTTGAACATGTCTCAATAGTTTTCTCCAATACAGTAAATGAAACCTTGTACAACACAAACATTTTTATGATATATCTTCAACTTTTAAACGTCAGTTTATGTTGATTTTAAATAAAATTTGTTCTTTTAATTGATTTCTCACTATTTTCATATCAGAAAATTTACTCAGTACTGGTCGAATACAAACTCGAGAACTGCGGATACTTCCAGGTTTTTGTCTATCACTTTAGCTGCTGCGCTACTTCTTTAACTGATACTAAATATTTCTTATTGTCCCCATATGCAGCCGAAGCAATATTTTTAATCTTTTTTATAATATTATTTAATAGAACTACAAAAATAAACTATTTAGTTCAAATATTTCATATAATAAAAAGAAAAGTCAGAGATATACGCATAAAATATTAATGTAAAATATGTTTATCTAGGTGTTTACTACGAACGCTTTAAAGCGCTGAGTAAAAGATGAATATTTCTACAATTTTTCAAAGAATTTGAAGCAGTGAATACCACCTAAAGTTAATTTTAATAATAATATTTTAATTTCTTTTTTTTTACTTTAGTTATGTCTAGATATAGCTTCCGGAATGGAGCCGTGTCTTGAATC
>NW_022639482.1:700542-713567 GCF_010583005.1 Odontomachus brunneus
CTAGATTTGAGGCTTTCACGGCCATTGATACAATGTCTAGATATAGCTTCCGGAATGGAGCCGTGTCTTGAATCAGCGATATGCCGACGTTTCGCAAACGTTGCAGTTTGCATCATCAGGGCTGAGAACTCTGAACTCTGGAGTATCAGAGTTCTCAGCCCTGATGATGCAAACTGCAACGTTTGCGAAACGTCGGCATATCGCTGATTCAAGACACGGCTCCATTCCGGAAGCTATATCTAGACATTGTATCAATGGCCGTGAAAGCCTCAAATCTAGTATTAATTTAGTTATATTTACTTTCTTAATAAAAAAATTGTTATATATTGTATAATATTTTCAGGATACACAAAAAATAAAATAATTACACGTGAATTTGCTGAAATATTAAAGATTGTATTAATTTTGACAATATTATAATATACATATTGTAATGTAAACTTATCTTGTAAGGTTAATGGCACATTGCAGTAACATGCTCATTAAAATGTGTAAACTTGTAATCTACCCATAATCTTATTGCAATGTTCGGTGCTGTGACAGGTTCTTTACAGAAAGTATTACTAGCTATGATAAATATATCAGTAAAAAATTATTACGAGTACGAGTAATAAAACTGAGCAGTAGAAATTTATTATTAATCTATTTACCATTGTAATATTTTCTGTAAGGAAAACTGTCAAAATCGCATATAGTTTCAAAGAAACATACAAAACCGACAAAATACCTGTCAGGACTAACTGCAGAGCACATCTAAAATATATCAGCTGTATATGTAATTTATGTCTTTCGCAGCTTATCCATATTTTTTATTTCAGTTTTGTTGTGCGATTGTGGTAAAGAGTATTTTTGGAGTTGTTACTGTCACAAACTGTTTGCCAAAATTTATTGTTTAAACAATACTGTGAACGATTGTACATCAATAGTAACTATCAGAAAAAAGACTCTTTAAAACTATAACTTTATATCTAAAAAAATAAAAAATAAAATATAAAAAATATACGACAAAATACTGTAGACCAATTTATATCTCCGGCAAAATACTATAGACCAATAGTACTTTTGAAAGTTGTCATTTTCCAGTTAATTTAGAAAACTATCAAACGCTGACAGTTACTAATAGGTGGCAGTAACTGCCATAATTCATAAAAGTGATTGCACAGAACTTTCGAACATCAACAGTAACTGTAAATGTTTGTACAGTAACTGTCAAAAATTATAACTTTCCGAAAGTTTTTTTTCCTGAGAACCATTCTCAGGAAAACATGAAGATGTTGACGAAGCTTGGTACATAGATTCCGGCGCATCTACTTACATGGCAAAATGTGAAGAACTTTTTACAAATTTAACGCTCTATAAGAGATAAAAAATAGTGATTGTTCACAATGCTAAACTAAACGTTGAAGGAGTAGGTGACGTAAAAAGTACAAAATAATGGTGAAGTGAAATAATAGTAAACGAAATAATAGTAAACGAAATAATAGTAAATGAAATAATAGTAAATGAAATAATAGTAAAAGACGTGCTTTATATTCCAGAGATAATAACGAATCTTCTTTCAGTGAGTCGTATGACGCAAAAGTATTTTACTGCAACTTTCGACAAAGAAAGATGTACAATTTACGATAAAAAGATGTCATCAATGACAAGTGGAAGTCTAACTGATGAAATGTATCGTCTAAATTAACTAACAAGAAGAGCACTCGCTTGTAAAGAAAACAAGGATAGCATGCTATGGCATAGAAAGTTCTATTACTTAAATAGATGAATCATGAAATTATTACGAGATAAGTATGCAGAGGAATTGAGCTTTAATGATCTATCGGGACGACCATGTATCACATGTCTGAAGGGTAAGCAATCACGTGAACCATTTCATATATCGGGAAAAAGAGCGAGACAATTACTCGAATTGGTTCATATAGACATATGTGGACCGATAAAAGTCAAGTCAATAGGAGGAGTCAATAGGATCTAAATATTTCATGACAATTATAGAGGATTATTCAAGGAGAATATTTATGCATTTCTTGAAATCCAAACGTCAAGCATTAAAATGCTTCAAGGATTTTAAAACGATGTCTGAAAAACAAACAGGACACAAAATAAAAAAACAGGACACAAAATAAAATGAGTTCGCTCAGACAACGGAAAAGAGTACGTAAATAACGAATTTTCTATTTGAAAAACTGTGTGATACGTTATGAAACTGTCCCGTACACACCGGAGCAAAATGGGGTTGCGGAACATGCAAATCGAACAATAGTAGAGAAGGCACGCTGTCTACTAGAGGAGACAAAATTCTGCCATATTGGAGACAAAATTCTAGGCTGAGATATCGTCAGCAGTATACTTAATAAATCGTTCACCTACTAAACAGTCTACTAAAGTTACTAAAGTTCAAGACACCAGAAGAAACATGGACTTCGAAGAACCTAAACTTCAATCACCTATGAGTATTTCGGTTGTAAGGAAATGGTACATATTCCGAAAAAAAAAGGAGAAAATGGGACGCAAAATCACGAAGATGCATATTTGTTGGCTATCTCGAAGAGGAAGTAGACGAGAGGTATCTTCTACTCGATCTCGAAACAAACAAAGTGTTCAAGAACAGAAACGTAGTTTTCCTTAAAAAAGGGGATTTTGAAAGACCGAAAAATATATATCTCTCAGATAAAGAAGAGGACACCAGCAGCTCATCGGATAATAAAACACCATTAGCTTTAGATAAATGAACTGCAAAGTATAGCAGTAAAATACAACCTTGATGTAGAACACCTAGATGTGATGACAGTTTACTTACATGGAAACCTAGAAGAAGAAATCTATATAAAGCAACCTGAGAGCTTCGTGGTACGAGAATAGAAAGAAAAAATCTGCAAATTGAAGAAGGACTTATATGATTTAAAACAAGGAGAGTATGCAAGAAATAAAAAATTAAATGCAACTCTCATCAAGACGGTTTTTGCACGTTCTAAGGTCGATCAAAGAGTCTATATTATTAAGAAAATAAATTCCAAACTGGCAATAATCGCTACGTATATTGATGATTTACTTTTCTTCTCAAACGAGGCAAACTTGAAGAACGTGATTAAGGAAAAATTACAATCAACATTCAAAATAAAAGATTTAGCCAAAGTGTCCAAGTTCCTGGGAATCAACATTTGTAGAGATCGAAATGGTGACACTATTTCGATAGATCAGACCGAATATATAGAACAGATCCTAGAAAGATTCAACATGTCGGAATGTAATCTAGCAATTACCCCACTTAGCAAATAAAAAACTGGACAAAGAAATGTCACCCAAGACCAACATCACAAGAAATGGAAGGCATGAATAAAATTGCCTATCAAGAAGCGCTTGTTGCCCTAATATTTTTAAATCAAGGCATACGTCCAGACATAGCAAGTGCAATAACTTTATTGGGCAGATTAATGGTGAATCCAGGCAAAGCGCACTGGAATACGCTGAAAAGATTATTTAAGTATCTAAAGGGAACGAAGGAGTATAAATTTACATACTCCTCGCACGAAAATCCCACTTTCATAGGGTACAATAATGCAGACTGGATCGGAGATTTGGATATGAGGTATTCTACTGGATACGTTTTGACTCTACAAACCATTTCATGGAGCAGCAAAAGGCAATCAACAATGGCTCTATCAACTACGGAGGCGAAGTATCTAGCAGTTGTAACTGCCTGTCAAGAAGCATTGTGGTTTCGCTCACTTTTCGAAAAAATTAATCCTTCTTTAACAAGTCAGTCAATAGTAATATACAATGACAATTTAAAAGCCATAAAACTGACAGAACTTTGTGTATATCACGTGCGTTCAAAGCATTCATTGATACAAGGCATCATTTTGTTAAGGAAAAAGTAAATGATACAATTGTTGAGTTAATCCACTTAAACACTAAAGAAATGACAGATAACTCTAGCACGAAGGGTGCCTTCGACGATAAACTAAAACTTTGTAACGCGAAAATGGGATTAGGCCGATTATCAAATTAATTTTGTTTAATACGTTTATAGTAATCTGAACTCAAGTGGAGGTGATGGAGATATATATGTGATCTCAGAGTATTTTTGTTCTTGTGATTCGTGGTGGTCAACCTGGCTCACTGGAGGCGCGCTCCAGTGAGTTAATTAGGAAGTTAGAGAGTACCCATGTAAACGTGCAATGATGTAGTTTTTCTTATGTTTTTCACTCTACTATGTTCTGTTTTGCTCTGTATAGCACAATAAAAGGATTTATTATACCAAATGCTGTGCGATTAATTCTCTCTAGTACTCTCAAAAGGAAATTAATACTACAAAACATACTAATAATTTATCACAAAAAGTTAGTAATATATCAGAAATTATCAGTATCACTATAACAATTAATTTACTCTGAAGTACTAATAATGCTGTAATTTAAGTACATAAAATCATTAGTAATAAAATTACAGAGCAACAGTAATTTATTACTGATTAACCAAGAATATTTTTTCTGTAAAGGAAGTAAGCTGTATAATTACTCACTAGTTTTGGATGTTTCACATATGGAATCTCGCCTCGGAAAGCTTCATATATTTGCGTTAGATAAGAAAAAATGACAAGTTTATCAGGAACGTCGCATTGAGCCATTTCTTCTCCCGTCATTACCTATAATCGTAAACATAATCAGTTTAATATCTTTTAATTTAGTTTTTATGTTTATTTTTATTTATCATGATGCAAATTATAATTCAAATATAAAAGCTGAGAAATTAAATAAAGTAAATAATAATAAAGAAAACAGATGATAATAAGTCAAAATATAGTCGTCAGAATATAACTGTCAATAAAAAGATCCAAAAATTAGTATTTGAACTTTCAATTATCAACAGGATTTTAAGTAATCTTTTATAGATTTTAATTAATGTTCATTGTCTATAAGGATGTTATTAACACATTTATTTCGAGTTATTTTTTGCAAAAGTGAAACGTGTCGTGCTTCGGAGAAAATATGTTAACTTGCAATATAAAGATAAAGAATGAAAGAATACAAATCTGTAGTAAATACTACATAAAATGACGCATGTTGTGTGTATATATGACAAATTATAAATTATAAATTATTAAATTTTATTAAATTGTGATTCTCTTTTTTCCCCCTCTCCTAGGTCCCTTTCTCTCTCCCTCTCTAAAAACAATTTTACATACAAATATCAAATCTTACAAGAAATACTCACGAAGTATTACGTCTACTTTACAAAAATGTATATATTTTTGGAAAGTACTTAGTACTCACTAAGTACTAACAAGAAAGTGACGCCAACTGCAAAATTGATTTCAGAACGAGGCATAGCGCATTCAAAAGCCGTAATATAGAGTATCAAAAGGGTTTGGGTGAATAAACCTTTGTTTCCGAAATATTGCGATGCAAAGTGAGAATCATGGAGCCGTGTCGCATATAAAGTATAACGTGGATAACGGGTAGCACGGCTAACATGGCTTTTCACCGAAGCGACAATATCTCATAAGCCTAGAGGTGGGGACTAGATCTGACACTGCGTGAAAGCCCGCGAGCAATCGTCTATTTTCTTCGCCGACCGCGGCGAGCCGTATGTCCCGCCTGCCTTGTCGCCGCGCTCCAACTATTTTAATTAATATCTCGAAATTTGACGTGGTTGTTTGAAAAATGACCTCTACAATATTTGCTCACTTTTATCGGTTGTACTTATATTTTTTTTGGACGTTTTATGCGAAACACCCTGTATATATAATGTTGTTATCGTGTCCACATAAATATTGTAAAATTCTATAAACAAATATATAAGAAACGTATCAGTAAAAGGTGAAAGTCGAGGGCTACAAAATGTGTGATTGATCTTTATTAAAATAAAACCTCTATCTCCCATTATTATTATTCTTATCACACCCATTTTTACATCTTATAATATTGTTATTTCTGTCATAACCGATTAATAGTCTGATCGTAAGTCCGTCAAGATCGTGATAACTTGGAAAGAAAGCAGTAAATTTTATAAGAAAGCGTGCGTGACAATTTCGCCAAGGTCTACTGTGACACAGCACGCACGCCTGCTGACGAAGCAACCCGTCGTACTAATCTATATGTAAGTACAACATTAGGTCTTATACAGGATATCCCAGATTCCCTGTACATTAGGTCTTATACAGGATATCCCAGACTCTCTTTCGCAATTTTTGTGGCAACAGACTGATTTTGTAAAACAGACTGAGGTGAACAGAAAAGTTCTATATCGTTTTACAATATAGCAATATCGCAATATAACAATATATCACAATAATAACAGAAATATTAATTGTAAAAGATCAAAGAAAAAGCGTGCACTGATTGGCAGGAGGAAGAGTGGTCGAGTCGCTCGAACTGTAGTGTGACTCAATAATGTAGCGCGCGAAGACGACGAGAGGGAAGACAAGGCGGTGATATAAACATAGGCAGCGGCACATTGTTCTTCCAATATAGAACTTTTAGTAATACTGAAAACGATCCTCATCGTTTTGCGTGTAACTTGGTATTATTGCGTATTTTCGCACAAAAAACAATTTTTCTATTTGCAAAAATCGTCATCCTCTTCCAACGAAGTATTAATTGTTAAAGTTAGTAACTATTGAAGTTAGAAAACCTGTCATTGCGACGAGTTATAGCGACATTAAATAGTTCATGGCCACTAATATAGAGAGTCCAGGGGGGAAGTCCCTAGTTAGGGAGGATACGGAAGAGCGAAGACCCTCTGTTAAGGATTGGATGACGTCTACTGAGTCGGGACTCCGCGCATTCAACGGTATAGCGAATTCACGAGAATATCAGGTTTTTATATTTAATAGTCCGCTATTTTGAATTTGGTACAGCGTATGTATCACTGGCTGTGAAAGGATTAAATTTAAATTTGTAATATATTAGCGAAAAAAACATATTGGGACGTTCCAAATTGCATTTTATATGTAAAAACCCAGATTTTTCGAAAAAAAATATCTGTTATCGTGAAAAAATATGTCGTAAATAACTCTTCAACCTTAACCAAACAAACCTTGCAAACCTGTGTAATTTATAATACTTCTTTCAATAATATTAAATATGAAAGTTTGTATGTCAGTTAATATTTTTCTATATGTAGCAATTTTTATCAAATACTTATAATTATTTTATGACAAACTGTTTATAATATTCATAAGAGTTCATTTAAAGCTATTCTTTAATAATATATAAGAACAAGTATAATCATAACTCACATAATGTATTATCCATTTCAAACTCCTACATTGAATGTTTTCTTATAACAGACGATTTATAATATCCTATCATGAGGAGAAGTCGCCTGAATATAATCTTATCACATTAAATTGTATTTAATTCTATAAGAACCTTTACCATTAAACTATTACATTAAACTATATTACTGGGCTGCGCTATGACTCGCGCGGTCCGTCCTCTACCATTCAGTGCACGCTTTTCCTTAATCTTTCGTGATTAATTTCTCGGTTGTTATTATGAATATCGTAAAACGGTACTTTTGTATTTATTTTATTAAAACGGTACTTTTGTATTTATTTTATTAAAACGGACTTTTGTATTTATTTTAACCAGCTCTACGTTCTCACAAGAGCTTCGTAGATTATTCTAAGACATTCTGTATATACGTATATAGATATACAGAGTATATATAATAAGTACCGAAACGGTGAAATATTACAAAAATTAAGCATTTTAGAAAAAAATGCACCACTAAACTATCTTATTAATATTCTATCATAAAAAAATACTTTGAAGCTATCCTTGCTTAAAATAAATAGAAATTGATAGAAAATTCTGGCTTTCCTTTCCAATGGTGATTTTATCTCGTAACGCATTTAAATATAGGAAATTAAATATAGGCGGCCTGTTTCATACTCCAGGTAGCAGATACACGTCAAAATGACTTTAAAATTTAGTCAGTTCTGACAAGTAATGACGTGAGGTTATGACATGAAAATGACGGAACAATGACGATGCTAACCCAAGTAGTAGACTCACGTCAAAATAACGTCCAAATCTGGTCAGTTTGTAACAAGAAATGACCAAGGAATGACCAAAAATGTCGTCAAAATGACGATCTAATATCACAGACCGATGACGACATTTTAAGATGACTTAATGACGTTTTAATGACGTCTTTAAACGTCAATAATAAGACGTTGTACAGAAACGTCATTAAGACATCACAAAAAGATGTCTTAAAGATGTCATTATTTAGTCATTTGACATCAATTGACCACTTCTCGAGCAAAAATGTATCCGAGCAAAAATGTAGTAGAGCAGATTTCAAGACTAGTAGTTAGATAGTAATGACTAGATAAGTTTTCTAGCCAGTCACTGACTAAAGCTCGTGACTGATTAAATATTCCTACTCAGTCTTTTGAATGTCAAGACTGTCTAGTAACTATACAATTACATAGATAGTAGTTAGACGAATAAGATTATACAATAACGAGATAGAAAATCATCGGTAATTCTTCAATAGAAATTGGACGTCAGAGCTCTGTCTAATACCTACACCAATTACATAAACAGTGACTAGATAAAACGGATTACATATTAATAGTAACGAGATAAAAAATTATCTGTATATTCTGAGTAGAGATTGGATATCAGAACTGTCTAGTAATTATACCAATTACATAGACAGTACCCACATAGCAAAAATTGATCCTATGTATGTCCAGTAGATGTATCACGAGGGATTTAATAATATCAAGAATGCGTCTGTAAAAACCAAAATATATATATAGGAAGTACCGAGGACATCTGTATGTCCGCTTTTTGAGTGTCTATAAGAAGTAATAATTAAATATCAATAGGATGTACAGATTAACATGTGCAGATATGTAGATAACAATATTTGATCCTACCAATATCCTGAAGATATCCTTACATATCAAAATTGATTCTAGCCTAGGTAGCAGACAGCCGTGATAATGACGTGAATTTTACGTCGATTAAAATAAATATAAAAGTCATATACCGTTTTGCGATATTCGTAATAACCGAGACATTAATTACGAAAGATTAAGGAAAAGCGTGTGTTGAATGGTAGAGGACGGACTGCTCGAGCCGCATCGCGCCAAGGCAAGATATAGGAGCGCAGCGATATAAGTATAGATAGTGATGCGTTGTCTTTCAATCGCCACGCGTGACATTCGCGCGCTATATTACTGGGCTGCGCTATGACTCGCGCGGTCCGTCCTCTACCATTCAGCGCACGCTTTTCCTTAATCTTTCGTGATTAATTTCTCGGTTGTTATTATGAATATCGCAAAACGGTACTTTTGTATTTATTTTATTAAAACGGTACTTTTGTATTTATTTTATTAAAACGGACTTTTGTATTTATTTTAACCAGCTCTACGTTCTCACGAGAGCTTCGTAGATTATTCTGAGACATTCTGTACCGAAACGGTGAAATATTACAAAAATTAAGCATTTTAGAAAAACATGTTTCAAATAAAAGTTATAGGGGTTCAAAAGATCTATGTACTGACATTATGAGTTTGACCTTGGGTGGCGTCGTCAAGCAAGGTTATCTTCAATTTTTCAAATGGGACCCTATTTTTTATTGTATATTCTTGTAGCTTATCTCGAGAATTTTCCAAAACATAATAAAATTATATTATTTTGTCATTAAGTACTTCCGACTTATGAAGCAGAAAGTAACAGTACCGCTGGCATTAGCATTATCCAAGGTGTACCACGTGGCGGTTGCATGGTCGGATTTATACCTCTTTTTGTGTGCGTGTGTGTGCGCAACTTTTATTACTACTTTATTATTATTATAACTACAGCTTTTATTTGAAACATTTTTTCTAAAATGCCTAGTTTTTGTAATATTTATCGTCCCGGTACTTTTTATATATACTCTGTATATCTATATACATATATATATGCCGGTAGAGCTCCAAATACGCCCGTTTAGGATGGAATCGACTAAATATTACTTCTAAAGGTCTAAGAAAGTTATTCCACCCATTTTAGTCCAATTTTGGAAAGGGCCGAAAACAAACCTTATTGACCCTCCTCTTTTAAAAAATAATATTAAATTGTTTTAAAGCTCTGTGCATATATATTAAAAATATCTTTTTAATTTAGGATATCAGATCTAAAAAATTAAAAACATAACATACTTACCGGTTTTATGTCCAATTCTTTTTCCAGCGTATCAAAGGCAAGCTGATTGTTCTTCACTAGATCTTCTGCATTTAAATTATAAAAATCGATTAAATCTGGACGGTATCGGTGAATAATCGCACAAATAGCCAAACCATCTTTGAAGGAGGCACCCATGTCTTCGACATGAATCTTATCGTACATTGCAACTTGTTTTTGCAGCCAGCGAAGTAATGTATCTGGGTGAACTTGAGTCTGAGCATCGATCCTCAAATCTGCATAAAAATATTTTATTTTTATATTAATCTTGAAAAAATATGTTTTAAAAATGCTAGATAAAGTATCTTGAACAATAATATTGTTGCATCTATATTCACACCGAATAGATCGATTGATTTGGATAATACAAAGTTAGATATGTCAAGATAACAAAAGAATTATTGTCCCTGAGATAACAAATAATAAAAAAAAGAATAGCCGAGATTCACAAACTACTGTACGAAGATTATGTGTGACGGCTAAGACAACGAGATTTCAATAGCGAGCAAGGGTAATTATGTAATATAGGGGATGCAGCTCGAATGACCTTGATCTTGACATATGTTGTAGAGGTTACCCTCCTGAGTAACCTTTAAAAAGTTCTAGCCGTCGCTCGTTATTTATTTAAAAATTATTAATAAAAATAGTTTTATTAATGCCATATAGTTTTGCGACACTGCATACATTAATATGTACATATAAATGCGCATAGTATACGTATATGCGCGGGGAAGAGACTCCCCTTCCCAAAAAATTAACCCTAACCTATCTTTGAAATATGATAATAACTGTATACGTACATACGTAACACAATCTTTATATTTTTATACATAATTTGTCGATGGAAATCAATATAAGAATATAAATTAAATGCGTTAAATGAAGAAACTCATGAAACAGCATTCTGTACTAACAAGGGGAGGACCAGGTGACTCACCCTAAGATTTCGACCCCAATTTTTTTAATTATTCTGGAGATGAAAAAAAAAGATACGTGTCCCGGCGTTTGATAGAATAGGCCTTAGTTTCGGAGTAATAAATTTGTGAAAATTGGCCATATCCGAAGCGCACCGCGGCGCGCCTTCCCGATAACTGTACTTCCAACCAGTGCAGTTGGCTTCGTGAGTTAGGTGCTTGCTTCATAATTTGTAAAATCCAAGTTCGCTCACGGAGGTGAGCAATAATTTTTTTTTTGATGAGTGTTTTTATTTATTTTTATTTATTTTGATGATATTGATATAGTATGCAAATTTTTGAAATAGAAAATTTAATTTAATATCACATTCTAAACCTTAATTTAAATTTAATTTTAAGGGAGTTTTAATTCAAGTAATAATATTTGAAATAATAAATAAGTAATAATAATAATATATAAGTTATTTGTAATGGATAACATATAAAGGCAACGTATCTAAATTTTCAAATTGTTTAAGTTTAAAATTTAATTGAAAATAATATTAACATTATTTTAAATTTCTATTTTTTAAAATAATTAATCGTAGAAGAAGAAGAATAAACAAACATCTGAAATGTGAATGTGAATATTTTTATTACAAAATTCAATTATTTAATTAAAAAACCGAACAAAGAACACAAAAAAATTAAATTTTAAAAAAATATATAAAAGGGCTAATTTGAGTTCAAGCACAGATGTGATAGTGCTATTATATCATATAGATAAAGTCTTCCTTATGTTAGGAAATAGAGAAATCCTTTATTGAATATAACATAAATCATCAAACGTTTCGGCTCAATCGTGAACCCTCTTCAGTGATAATTACAATAAAATATAATTACTCAAGGATTGTACAGAAAGTATTACAAAATGATGGTATCGCGACTCGGGCGAAACAAACAGATCTCAATGTTCTTCTTGACATTACAATCGACGAAAACGTTAAGAGAACAGTGATTTTACTGTAGATAATTTGATCCAAAAATTATGATGTGTCTGTCATAACTCTAAACATTAAAAAACCCCAAAAAAACAAAAATAAGTAAGAATTGTAATATCAATATATAAAAATAAATATTTAAATTATAAATTACCTCAAATAAAAGTAAGCTACTATAGAAATGTGAAACGTTCCTGTCGACGCCAATATCACCAAGTCAAAGAGCAATTGAAAAGCAAAATTTAAAAGCAAAATTAATAATAGTTTCGAACTAGTTAAAATTCTTTCATCTAAACACATTGAATCACATCAGAGACTTGTTTCTTTGGATGCTGTTTCTTTGTTTATTAATGTCCCTCTTGATTTGGCTTTGATTTCGGTCGATAAGCGTTGGCACTATATTAGGGATTCTACTAAAATTCCTCGGGATGAGTTTATGTTGACTTTAGAGTTTGTTCTTAATTCTACGTTTTTTACATTAATAATAAACCTACAAGCAGACATTTGAGAGTCCTATGGATTCCCCATTGTCTCCTGTCATTGTAAATTTAGTTCTTCAAGATTTGGAAGAAAGAGCAATTAACATGATTCCGGTGACGTTACCATTTTATTTTAGATACGTTAACGACATTCTTTTAGCTGCACCTAGAGAGTTTATAAATGACATCCTACGTATTTTTAATTCATTCCACTCGCGTTTACAGTTTACAATCGAAATTGGTGGTGACAAAATTAACTTTTTAGACACGACTCTTTTAATACAGAATAATACTATTATTTTCGAATGGTATCATAAACCTACGTTTTCTGGTCGATACCAGAACTTTTTATCTTTCCACCCTTCTCAACACAAAATTGGGACTATTTATGATTTAGTTGATAGGATGTTTTATCTTAGTCATCCTTCATTTCATAAGAAAAATCTTGATTTCATCATT
>NW_022639482.1:713577-718307 GCF_010583005.1 Odontomachus brunneus
TACCAATCAAACCTAAGCCTACAATCTACAATTTCCATAGATGTTTTCAAAAAACAAACTTTGCCTCTATCGCCAAAATCAATCGTAAATTGAAGGCGTGAATGGAAAGAGTTAAAAACATTTAAGATATTCTCTATAGAAGTTTCTGGAGCAGCCATAACGATGTCGTCAACATAACGATAATAAAAAGGTAAACAGATCTGTATCGTCTGGAGTGCTCTTTCCTCAAGGTCTTGGAGAACAATATCAGCTATGATTGGAGCTATTTCTGGAAGCGGCTTGTAGGATTCCTAGGGATGAGTTTATATTAGCGCTCAGATTCGTCCTTAACTCCTCTTATTTCAGCTTTGATGGCTGTATTTACAAGCAGACCTTTGGCACCCCGATGGGCTCTCCTCTCTCTCCAATCATAGCTGATATTGTTCTCCAAGACCTTGAGGAAAGAGCACTCCAGACGATACAGATCTGTTTACCTTTTTATTATCGTTATGTTGACGACATCGTTATGGCTGCTCCAGAAACTTCTATAGAGAATATCTTAAATGTTTTTAACTCTTTCCATTCACGCCTTCAATTTACGATTGATTTTGGCGATAGAGGCAAAGTTTGTTTTTTGAAAACATCTATGGAAATTGTAGATTGTAGGCTTAGGTTTGATTGGTACCACAAACCTACTTACTCTGGCCGCCTTCTTAATTACAACTCCTTTCATCCTATACAGCATAAAATTGGTACAATCATAGGGTTAGTGGATAGAGTAATTTTTTTGAGCCATCCAATGTTCCATGTAAAAAATTTTGAGTTTGTTTTCCACACATTGGTTAAGAATGGTTATCCCATCGAATTTATTCTTAGTATCTGTAGGAGACGGGTGTTTCGACTAATTGAAAAAATGAATATTATTCCACCAAGTACATCTTCGTCTTCCTTGTTACCCACTCGTTCTTATAATATTTTTCCATATTTGGGAATGATTTCAGATAGAATCAGTAAGATTTTTAAAGAATTTAATAAGGTTTCATGTTTTAGTATTATGAACAAGCTTTCTGGTCTGGTTCGTGTTCATAAAGACGCTTTGCCTCTGAATCTTCTGAATAACGTTGTATATAAGTTAGAGTGCGGAGACTATGACTCGTCTTATGTTGGTCAGACGAGCAGAAGGCTCTCCACTCGTGTATCTGAACATAAACGACTACCTCGAGACCTTACTTCGCATCTCTCTGTTGTACAAGAGCACCGTGTTAATTACGGCCACGAATTTAAATGGGATAATGTCAAAGTTTTGCATAAGGAACATCTATTTTATAAAAGAATGATTGCAGAGATGATTTTTATAAAAATGCAGACGCATGGACTGAATTCTCATACTGATACTGAGAATTTAGAAAAATGTTACAACATGTTACTCGGTTTGACTTAGATCGTATTTCGTTTGCGGTTATGAAGTAAATATAAACACTGGATTCTGTATTGTTTGCGGCATTCGGAGGTACACGTTCATAGGCGTAACATCTCACCGGAACTCTCTGGCCTTTATCGAGGTAGATATCATTATTTTGTTTTTCCCTCACATTGGGGTTGGTTGCTCTATCTGAATACGTTTTTTAGATGATCATACCACAGCATCTTAGTACGTGCGATGGAGTGACCAGTCTCGGAATAAATTGCCGGTAGCTTCCGAAAATGAAACATTTCATTGTGTAAATGATATATTATGTTTGTGCTTCCGAATCCCGTAGACAAAAAAACTTGTAGCGACAATTCTGTAACAACCAATGTTAACACTAACTTTTGCGATTTTTTATTTTTTGCGACACTATAACATTACTTGTAATCACTGAAGAGGGTCTGTGAAATGAGACCGAAACGCGTATGATATTTAATAAAATTTCTCATGGCGAGATTGCGTCACTATATTTTAATAGTTTATACTATACAACTTATGCGTGAACTCTAATTGTCCTTGGTTAATGTTGATAACTCAAGAAGAGTTTTTTAGTTATATTATTTCAAAGAATTTTTTCTTATTTATAGCAGAAACATTCAAATTTGATTTTTCATTCTCAACATCCAGTTCACGTCTCACAATCAGAGTATTTAATCTACGTTTAATCATTTTAAAAATTAAATCAATTGGATAATTATTATTAATAAGCGTCAAAATGATGAAATCAAGATTTTTCTTATGAAATGAAGGATGACTAAGATAAAACATCCTATCAACTAAATCATAAATAGTCCCAATTTTGTGTTGAGAAGGGTGGAAAGATAAAAAGTTCTGGTATCGACCAGAAAACGTAGGTTTATGATACCATTCGAAAATAATAGTATTATTCTGTATTAAAAGAGTCGTGTCTAAAAAGTTAATTTTGTCACCACCAATTTCGATTGTAAACTGTAAACGCGAGTGGAATGAATTAAAAATACGTAGGATGTCATTTATAAACTCTCTAGGTGCAGCTAAAAGAATGTCGTTAACGTATCTAAAATAAAATGGTAACGTCACCGGAATCATGTTAATTGCTCTTTCTTCCAAATCTTGAAGAACTAAATTTACAATGACAGGAGACAATGGGGAATCCATAGGACTCTCAAATGTCTGCTTGTAGGTTTATTATTAATGTAAAAAACGTAGAATTAAGAACAAACTCTAAAGTCAACATAAACTCATCCCGAGGAATTTTAGTAGAATCCCTAATATAGTGCCAACGCTTATCGACCGAAATCAAAGCCAAATCAAGAGGGACATTAATAAACAAAGAAACAGCATCCAAAGAAACAAGTCTCTGATGTGATTCAATGTGTTTAGATGAAAGAATTTTAACTAGTTCGAAACTATTATTAATTTTGCTTTTAAATTTTGCTTTTCAATTGCTCTTTGACTTGGTGATATTGGCGTCGACAGGAACGTTTCACATTTCTATAGTAGCTTACTTTTATTTGAGGTAATTTATAATTTAAATATTTATTTTTATATATTGATATTACAATTCTTACTTATTTTTGTTTTTTTGGGGTTTTTTAATGTTTAGAGTTATGACAGACACATCATAATTTTTGGATCAAATTATCTACAGTAAAATCACTGTTCTCTTAACGTTTTCGTCGATTGTAATGTCAAGAAGAACATTGAGATCTGTTTGTTTCGCCCGAGTCGCGATACCATCATTTTGTAATACTTTCTGTACAATCCTTGAGTAATTATATTTTATTGTAATTATCACTGAAGAGGGTTCACGATTGAGCCGAAACGTTTGATGATTTATGTTATATTCAATAAAGGATTTCTCTATTTCCTAACATAAGGAAGACTTTATCTATATGATATAATAGCACTATCACATCTGTGCTTGAACTCAAATTAGCCCTTTTATATATTTTTTTAAAATTTAATTTTTTTGTGTTCTTTGTTCGGTTTTTTAATTAAATAATTGAATTTTGTAATAAAAATATTCACATTCACATTTCAGATGTTTGTTTATTCTTCTTCTTCTACGATTAATTATTTTAAAAAATAGAAATTTAAAATAATGTTAATATTATTTTCAATTAAATTTTAAACTTAAACAATTTGAAAATTTAGATACGTTGCCTTTATATGTTATCCATTACAAATAACTTATATATTATTATTATTACTTATTTATTATTTCAAATATTATTACTTGAATTAAAACTCCCTTAAAATTAAATTTAAATTAAGGTTTAGAATGTGATATTAAATTAAATTTTCTATTTCAAAAATTTGCATACTATATCAATATCATCAAAATAAATAAAAATAAATAAAAACACTCATCAAAAAAAAAATTATTGCTCACCTCCGTGAGCGAACTTAGATTTTACAAATTATGAAGCAAGCACCTAACTCACGAAGCCAACTGCACTGGTTGGAAGTACAGTTATCGGGAAGGCTCATATAGCGCGCCGCGGTGCGCTTCGGATATGACTAATTTTCACAAATTTATTACTCCGAAACTAAGGCCTATTCTATCAAACGCCGGGACACGCATCTTTCTTTTTTCATCTCCAGAATAATTAAAAAAATTGGGGTCAAAATCCCAGGGTGAGTCACCTGGTTCCCCCCTTGTAAGTTAAAACCACTGTACGGGTTCGATAGTTGTTGACATCTGAATAACTGAAAGATACCTAAAAAATGTCTCGAGTTACAGTATGTATTGTAATCAAAGTTCTCTCCGATCAGAGATCTCGAGGAGATAGACATAAAGATTTAAGGGGGGAAATCCAATTAGAACTTTCAAAAAATCGAATTTTTTTTTTTTGCATAAAATGTTTATTTAACATTGTAAGAATATGTTCCCAACGTTTTAAATCGAAATTCGCAGCCGTTCGGAAGTTATGGCCTCCGAGCGCAACAAATCTCTTGAGCAGCGTCGAGGCTCTAATAGCACGCAGCAGGTATACTCACCCGGAGCGGGGATTTTACCTTTCAGGGCTGCGATCCAAAACGTATAGAGATGTAATTATAGTTTTACTGTAGGTTTTGGAACGCACCCCTGGTAGATGGCTTTTATTTCTATTGTTACGTTTAGTCGAAACCGTTGGGTCCGTTGGCGCTGGCATCGAGCAGAACCGGTTTTCAGTTTAGCTCCGAAGTTCGGCCTGTACAAAACGACAGTGCAAATTCGAAATGTCCTATCCGAAAGGCACACACGCCGAACCAAAACAATCGAAACCACGCAAAAGAAAGTTCCATGGTAATCAGTTTT
>NW_022639482.1:719019-719734 GCF_010583005.1 Odontomachus brunneus
ATAATAAAAAATCACTTATTTATTGCAAAAATTGTGCAGAGAAAACGTCAAAAAATGGAAATTTATTTTCATAAGCGTTTCATATTCAAAATTTTTGACTTTTTTCAATTTTTTTAGGTTCAATTACGAATTATGGGTATAAATAATAAGAATTTTTTCGCTGCCTGTTATAGGATCAATATCACGGACGCCATTTGTCCAGCAGCTGAGCAACTCGCACGCGTACCTGCCAAATGGGATGCTTCATATGTCCGCCATTTTTAAATATTTTTGGAAAAAAAAATACGTATGGACAGTCCAAAACATATATAAATAAATGTTTAAGTTTGAAAAATATAGAAAAATTCTTTCTCCTACAAAAAAATTCTTGAAAATAGCTTATTTTTCCTCGTTCTAATTGGATTTCCCCCCTTAAGCATCAATAACTGAAATATTTCTAACTTCTTTTGTTCATAACTTTTAATAAATAACAAGCGACGGCTTTTGAAGTTTACTCAGGAGGATGACATCTACAACATATATCAAGGTCAAAGTCATTCGAGCTGCATCCCCTATACTGCATAATTATCCTTGCTCGCTATTGAAATCTCGTTGTCTTATCCGTCACACATAATCTTCGTTCAGTAGTTTGTGAAGTAGTTTATATTATACAGGGTGTCCTAAAATCACCGAAATTGTTCTTAATGGTAGATTCCTTACAATATTTTAAGAAAAT
>NW_022639482.1:719744-720815 GCF_010583005.1 Odontomachus brunneus
TATATTTTTTTAAAATTTAATTTTTTTGTGTTCTTTGTTCGGTTTTTTAATTAAATAATTGAATTTTGTAATAAAAATATTCACATTCACATTTCAGATGTTTGTTTATTCTTCTTCTTCTACGATTAATTATTTTAAAAAATAGAAATTTAAAATAATGTTAATATTATTTTCAATTAAATTTTAAACTTAAACAATTTGAAAATTTAGATACGTTGCCTTTATATGTTATCCATTACAAATAACTTATATATTATTATTATTACTTATTTATTATTTCAAATATTATTACTTGAATTAAAACTCCCTTAAAATTAAATTTAAATTAAGGTTTAGAATGTGATATTAAATTAAATTTTCTATTTCAAAAATTTGCATACTATATCAATATCATCAAAATAAATAAAAATAAATAAAAACACTCATCAAAAAAAAAATTATTGCTCACCTCCGTGAGCGAACTTAGATTTTACAAATTATGAAGCAAGCACCTAACTCACGAAGCCAACTGCACTGGTTGGAAGTACAGTTATCGGGAAGGCTCATATAGCGCGCCGCGGTGCGCTTCGGATATGACTAATTTTCACAAATTTATTACTCCGAAACTAAGGCCTATTCTATCAAACGCCGGGACACGCATCTTTCTTTTTTCATCTCCAGAATAATTAAAAAAATTGGGGTCAAAATCCCAGGGTGAGTCACCTGGTTCCCCCCTTGTAAGTTAAAACCACTGTACGGGTTCGATAGTTGTTGACATCTGAATAACTGAAAGATACCTAAAAAATGTCTCGAGTTACAGTATGTATTGTAATCAAAGTTCTCTCCGATCAGAGATCTCGAGGAGATAGACATAAAGATTTAAGGGGGGAAATCCAATTAGAACTTTCAAAAAATCGAATTTTTTTTTTTTGCATAAAATGTTTATTTAACATTGTAAGAATATGTTCCCAACGTTTTAAATCGAAATTCGCAGCCGTTCGGAAGTTATGGCCTCCGAGCGCAACAAATCTCTTGAGCAGCGTCGAGGCTCTAATAGCACGCAGCAGGTATACTCACCCGGAGCGGGGATTT
>NW_022639482.1:720825-723836 GCF_010583005.1 Odontomachus brunneus
CATATAAATTTGCAATATGTTTTCGCTTCTCTATGTATTGCATATTAATACATTTTTTCACAAATAAAAGATGTAAAAACTAAAGGCATATCAAAAATAATTCAAGTAAAAATTTGCATATTTCAACTTGAGCTGTCAAAGTCATCGATTAACATTACCATGAAGATGTCTATGCTACGCTGTGCGAGACAAATAAATTGTAATAGAATTAATAGCTGTTTATTTTATATTTTAGAACATTTTGGAATGTTCGTAACAAAATACAAATTACAATGGTTTTAGTAAAAATCAATTTAAATAATAATTATAATTCAAACGTATTTAATAAACCTTAATTTAACACACTTTAAAAAATTAACACTTTTAACATATTTAATGAATTTTAATAACAACAAAACAGTTTAACAGATTAAATAACAAATTAAAATATTTTTTATAATAAATGTTCAAAATGTCCCCCATCGCATTCAATACACAATTGTGCGCGTTGCAGTAGACTGCTTGTTGCGTTTCTAATCATGTTTGGTGTCGTTGTGGCGATTGCTTCAACAATTTTGTCTCGTAATTCCTCGCGAGCATTAATTAGTTCCTTGTACACATATTCTTTAATATGACCTCATAAAAAATAATCCAGAGGCGTCAGATCGGGTAAGCGTGCTGGCCAACTTATAGGACCACCGCGTCCTAGCCATCTACCCGGAAATTTTTCACTCAAAGATTGGCGTACACATCTCGCATTATGTAGTGGTGCACCATCTTGTTGAAAAACAAACCGTTGCCGAATATTTAGTGGAATATTTTCCAACAATTCTGGCAAATTATTATTTATAAAATTTTGATAAATATTGCCATCAAGTCTTATGGGCATTTCAAACGGTCCAATCTGTAATTTAATATATTATAGATATTACATAGATATATAATACATTGTTCTAAAACAAACCTTACATCCAAAATATTACATCATTTTTTTGTTACATAAGCTATAATACAAATAATAAACAGAAAACTTACAATTAAATTATTTTGTATACCAGCCCACAAATTTATACTAAAACGGTGTTGATAGTTTTGAATTCGATATTCGTGTGGATTTTCATTGCTCCAAATGTGAGAATTGTGCGTATTAAAAGAACCCTCGCGCGTAAAGCAGGATTCGTCCGTAAATAAAATTGTTTCGATAAAATCCGGTTCTTGTGCCAATAACCATGTGCAAAAATTAATTCTGCATGCATAATCTTGCGGTAATAAATTTTGTACTTTGGTGAAATAATAAGCATACATCCTGTTTTCTTTTAAAATGAGTTGTACTGAACTCTTCGAGATATTTAATCTTCGGCTGATTTTGCGTACACTTGTAGATGAATCTTCTTCGCACATTTCTAAAACTGCTTCTTCATTTTCATTTGTACGGGCGTATCGTTCACGTCCGGCGCCAATATTTTTGCGTTGGGGTATTACAGATCCTGTTTCTCGTGTCCGATTTATCAACCGCAAAATTACATTTTGAATCGGAGCTCTACGCTCTGGAAACCTTAGTGAGTACTCTTGTGCGGCAAGAGTCGCATTTTGACCACATTCATCATAAATTATAAGCATATCATAATACTCAACAAGAGTATAATCCATTTTAAACTTTTAGAAAAATATTATAATTTATTGGTTAAAGAGGAGAATATCAATTATTTATTGTTAACAAGAGAAAGCAAGGAAAAATAGATGAAATAAGTGAACGAGAGGTATCGTATAAATCGCTCATATGTATAAATATTTTTCATTTTTTTAATTTTTAATTTCAGTTAAGAGGATCCTATATTTCTTTCTTATTAATTAATTATTTTAATAAAAAAATAATATTTCTTGTTAATTTAGGAATTAATATTCCTCAGAAAGATTAAAATGGATTATACTCCTGTAGAGTATTGTAATATGTTTATTATTAGTGCCGGATGTGAACAGTACGCTCGTATAAATGAAAATTAAGAAGCAATTTTATAAATGTGTGAAGAAGATACATCTACTGATATATGTACATAAAATGAGTTAAAAATTAAATATCTCTAAGAACTCAGTACAACTCATTTTAAAATAAAACAGAATGTATCACTTCACCAAGTTCTAAATTTATTACCGTAAGATTATGCACGCAGGATTAATTTTTGCACATGATTATTGGCACAAATACCGGGTTTCATTAAAACAATTTTATTTACAAACGAATTTTGTTATACGCAGGAAGGTTATTTTAATATACATAGTTCTCACACTTATAGAAATGAAAATCCACACGAATATCGTATCCAAAATTATCAACGCCATTTTAATTTCAATTTGGGACGATATACAGAATAATTTAACAGTAAGTTTTCTGTTTATTGCTTGTATTGTAGCTTATGTAAAAAAAAATGATATAATATCTTTAACATATTAAATTACAGATTGGATTGTTTAAAATGCCTATAAGATACTAAAATGCCTATTGATGATACTATTTATAAAAATTTTGTAAATAATAATTTATCAGAATTGTTAAAGAATATTTCATTAAATATTCGACGACGACGCGTTTTCTAATAAAATTCTACTACATAATGCGGGATGTGTGCTACACTTTGAATAAAAAATTTTCGAGAAGATGGTCCTATAAGTTGATCAGTCACTCGATATGACACCTTTGGATTACTATTTATGCGATCATACTAAAAAACATGTATACATAAATAACCAGTTAATAATCACGAAGAATTGTAAGGTAAAATTGTTTAAATAACACCAAACATAATTATAAACGCAACAAGCAGTCTATTGCGACCCGCACAATTATGTATTAAATGCGATGGTGGACACTTTGTATATTCATTGTAAAAAAAATATTTTAGTTTGTTATTTAATCTGTTGAACTGTTTTGTTGTTATTAAAATTCGTTAAATATGTTAACAGTGTTAATTTTTTAAAGTGTGTTAAATTAAGGTTTATTAAATACGTTTGAATTATAATTATTGTTTAAATTG
>NW_022639482.1:723846-737261 GCF_010583005.1 Odontomachus brunneus
AAAAATTTTCGAGAAGATGGTCCTATAAGTTGATCAGTCACTCGATATGACACCTTTGGATTACTATTTATGCGATCATACTAAAAAACATGTATACATAAATAGCCAGTTAATAATCACGAGGAATTGTAAGGTAAAATTGTTTAAATAACACCAAACATAATTATAAACGCAACAAGCAGTCTATTGCGACCCGCACAATTATGTATTAAATGCGATGGTGGACACTTTGTATATTCATTGTAAAAAAAATATTTTAGTTTGTTATTTAATCTGTTGAACTGTTTTGTTGTTATTAAAATTCGTTAAATATGTTAACAGTGTTAATTTTTTAAAGTGTGTTAAATTAAGGTTTATTAAATACGTTTGAATTATAATTATTGTTTAAATTGATTTTTACTAAAACCATTGCAATTTGTATTTCGTTACGAACATTCCAAAATGTTCTAAAATACAAAATAAACAGCTATTAATTCTATTACAATTTATTTGTCTCGCACAGCGTAGCATAGATACCTTCATGGTAATGTTAATCTGAAAATGACATTGACAGCTCAAGTTGAAAAATGCAAATTTTTACTTGAATTATTTTTTATATGCCTTTAGTTTTTACATCTTTTATTTGTGAAAAAAATGTATTAATATGCAATACATAGAGAAGCAAAAACATATTGCAAATTTATATGACAATAATATCATAAAAAGAGCGCCCCATTAATAGGAGCATTTGTTGCATTTGTCATTTTTCCGTACCTGAGCGCGCGAAATCTCAGCTCTGCCATTCGTTAAATGTAATCTTTTCCCGTTTAAAACCTATTATAGCCTTGACATTTTTGTATTAGAATTTTCTTCTTAAAATATTATAAGGAATCTACCATTAAGAGCAATTCCGGTGGTTTTAAGACACCCTGTGTATCATTCAACTTTGTATTATATATCATTCAACTTACCGCGACGTCTTCGTTTCTTTGGAATATCAATCTCGGACTGTATTGTAGGTTGTTTGACACTCTCAGGATCGTCTGTGTCGAGAAGACTACGTACTTGTATCGGAGTTACAGCGCGTACATTAAGATTTGGGTACCTTAAAAAAAATTACAAAACATTTATCTGTTATTCTTCTTATGTTTCTATCTTTCCGTCGTTCTAAAAATCCAATTGAGCATTTCTTTCGTTAAGAAATATCAAAACAGAAAAAATGTCGAAAAATATACGAGATTTCAATAAAGATGGATAATCTCTTATAAGTGTATAAATTAGGTGAAAATTATACATAAGTTCATATAAATTGTTTCCTAATAGCGCACCATTATTGACAGATTCACATCCGAAGAATTAGAATCTAAAACATTATAAGTATTTCCTAAAAACTTTTATATTATTTATTAGATTTAGATTTGTATTTATATTTTTATTTGATTTGTATTTGTATTTTTGTACTAAACGAACGTCGTTAAGATAGTTTAATACATTTTTTGTATTATACTAAAAAGCCGAGGGACAAATCGTTTCTAAATTTCTTAATCCCTAAATTTTTAAATGAGTAGGATTTTTTATTATTGGATATATTTTTTTTAGATTTCTCAAACCTTTTCTTAAAAAATATATTTTTATTTAATGTTTGGAATTTAATTAAAAAGCGAATCTCTTAAAAAAATAGAATTTAAATAACAGAAGGTAAAATTTTTTTTATTAAAACAATAAGATAATTATTTTGCGTTAATTATTGCGATAATTATTTTTTAACAAAATTGAATAGAGTTAAATTGAATTGAAATAAATAGAAATAAATTTGTTCAAAATCGTACTAAATGTTTAATATAACCTCCTATTCTCCTATTATCCGTCATGAGATTATTTCGGGGGTGGCTGGCGACCTGCGATGTAATTGATGAAACGTGTAATAACTTGTGTAATCAGCTCGTGTATTATCGTGTAATCTGTCCTCGCGATATCATTAACACGTCATTTCTTTCTGTATACGATTTAACTCGCGATTTATCTCGAGTCCATTTATCGTTTGTATCGATAGGCGCGTATTTATTGAATGCATTCCCATGCACGACGAAATCAGGATTACTATATTTGCCATAATATCTTAAGAGGTAATCATATTAAATATTTGTTATGATTTGGAGGGAGGGACAAATCTATTTTTTAATTAAATTAAATTTAATTTGTAAAGAAGTGTTATAGAAAACTACTCATTACGAGCAACCGATAGATACTGACATACTATTAGGCCAACAACGCTAAAGTTCGCTAAACATAATGCATAGCGATATTAACTTTCTGTCGGTTATCCGCAGAGATGTCCAATGCGGTTTCGCCAAGTCGCTTCAAGAATCTGTCGAAGAATCGTAACCGATATCTTCTAACCGTAACGGAATCCGGACGCTATCTACGGTGGATGCTCCCCAATAAAGAGCCGAAAACCATTGAGCGCGAACCGTATATAAGCAGTATATAAGGTGTCCAATTGAAAAATTTCCAATATTTCAATATTTTCTAAAATATACACTGTAGAAAAATAAAACATTAAAATATTTTCTAAAATATGCGTTGTATAAGAAAAAATTTTGAATATAAAAAGTACAGGGTTTTGAGGAGAACATATGATGGCGACCTTAAAAACTACGTGAGCTGCTTTTCAAGAATATTTCAAGATTAACTTTTTTTTCTTATATAAAAAGTAGTATTTTTCATTATAAAATTCGAAAAAGCAGAACATTTTCCCTCTTTCTCACACACTGGCACGCACACGCATACACATTCACACAAGTTTACGAGGCATGCATGTATTTTAATTTTTTCTAATATTTTTAAAATTAAAAAAACATTAAAATTTTTTTAAAGTTTCAAAGTTTTATTTTTAAAGTTAAAAAAACATTAAAGAGGTAAATCCAAAAGGTCCGTACTACGGAATCATCAAACTGCTTGAAAGTGTACCAAATCCAAATAGCATCAAGTATAAATATGTGACGATGCAACCAGGCATCGTCACCCAAACCGGCCCGACCGACTCCAGTCCGGCCGTGCACCGGCGCGTTGCGCCACCTCAAACGCCACAGGCCTAAAGAACGCGGAAATAACAACACGCGCCACATCGCCTATCACGCTTCTTTACATCGTTTGTTGTTGTTGTTAGACGATGTTGTTGGGTGCGTAATAGACGAAGCAAAAGCGGGTATATAAACCGCGGCCACGAAACCGGACCGGCATACCGATCTCAGAGCGGCGAGCAAGGATTCCGACCCTATCGTCTCTGCCTCCTAGGTAGTGTCCTATCCCGCATAGGCGAGTCCGGCAACCGCAGATTGTGCGTTCGCAATCTCCGTCGAGCTTTCTTGTCACCGATTTCGCCTTCCTCGCGTTCTCACGCCTCTCCGACAATCCTCACGACTAAGTACCGTGGCCAATGTGTTCGCTGCGTTCCGCCGAGCTTTCTCGACGCTTACTTGCTCCCGTCAATTCTCGCGACTAACAAGTAACACTACCCAATTGACACTCACCGATTCAAATGAAATTTAACATTTAAAATTTAACATTTATTTATTAAACATTTAAAAATATTGAACACGTGTTTTTTTGTTTCTGCTAAATGCGCATTTTAAGAATAGAAATCACCCCTCAATCCCTGGAGTATCGGAACAGCTACTTATTTCCGAAACGATACATTTTCTGAAAAATGTACTCCGAACCAAAGTTGTAGGGTTTAAAATGATGCACTTGATGGTGACTTTTAGTTGACCTTGAGATCGATTTTCAAGGTCAATTTGGCCGTTACCGGACTTTTGCCACATCTTGTACATAATCAGTGATTTCGTGCGCTGACTCTAAATCTATCTTCAGAATTGATCTGTCGCGTTATTTTCCTAAAAAATCACGTGGTGAGAAAATTTTAAGTGCAAATTCACAGAAAAAATAAGAAAAAAAAAGTTTGGTGGGTAACTTTAGAATAGAAGTAAAAGTAAGAAAATGTAAAGTGTCACTTTAATTGTAAGTTCAACATTACTCATATTATATTAAAATAATATCTTCATTTTTTTCTGATTTTTATTGCTACTCTGAAGTTATCCGCAACATCTTTTACTCTTTATTTTGTGTTAGGATTTCATTTGGACATGTAATCAATTGTCATTTTCGCGACTGTCGTTGAGTAAGCATTTCTCAAAATTACTTGATCATTTATTTTTTATGATTTTCTATCCTTTTTAATCAATCGTCCATGTTCTGAACGTAAAAGTTTACGCTCTATCGATTGTCGAGGTTAAAAGTAGGTATTTCCTTTGAAAAATATAAGGTAATCTTCAACTGACTTTGAAAATCGACTTCAAGATCGACTCAAAGTCACCATTAAGTGCATCACTTTAAACTCTACAACTTTGGTCCTGAGCACATTTTTCAGAAAATGTATCGTTTTGGAAATAATTAATCGTAGTTATTTCCACACCCCAGGGATTGAAGAATGATTTCTACCCTTAAAATGCATATTTAGCAGAAACAAAAAACACGTGTTCAATATTTTTAAGTGTTTAATAAATATGTTAAGTTTCATTCGAATCAGTGAGTGTCAGTTGGGTAGTGTTACTCGTAAGACTAGGAAATGAGATGACCAATGCAGTTCGAGTTCGAAACCATGCAGAAACACGTATAAGCAAAGTGATGCAACATATGATGCACCATGTTTTTTTTTTATTATTTTAACAAAATGATCAAACATTAAGTTATATAGGAGTGCGTCTGATTCTATTTGTGTATGCCCGTGTGTTAATAATAATTTATATATTCGGTATTCTGATGTTCTGAGACTATTTCACGTATATTTTAAGAATATCATGGATGATATTCTAAGGATATTCTGAGAACAATATTGCTGCGGACATAGAAACATCGTGAATATATTCTGAGTATATCATAGTATGTATAGAATATATTCTAGGTATATCAAATGTGATACTTACAGAATATTCTCAGAATATTCTCAGGATATCATGTGCTATCTGGGATACACAGTCAAGTTTTTTCTAAAACGCTATTAAATACGGCGGAGCGCCCAATAGAAGTGCGAAGGACTTCATTTTCATTATATATTTACCTTCGATTAAATTGAACTTTTCTGTATAAACTTTTGTAGAACTGTGCAGCTCCTAAAATGGACATCACACTATTAATAACAGATGTAATGGCTTGCCTCATACTTTCTTTGTTCCAATTTAGTGGAGTATCCTTTTTTCGTAATGTCTCACAATTTGAAATAACGAAATATGTCTTAAAACAGTTGAAATATACATATTAGGGAACTGAGTGCGATATCCAAATTGTCCCATAAAAATGTATTCAAATTACCCCGTGCGCCGATATGAAAACATTGTAATATAGTACTACAATAACTCAACAAAATGCGCCACTAGTCGACGCGGTGATCGCTAATACATGCGGGAAACATTTTTAGATTATATTGTTATCATAGTTTTTACGTAAATTTTATAAAAGCTCGAGCTAACAGAATATATTTTTATAAACTACAGTAACAACAAAAGTTCTCTACCTACTCTGCTTAATGTAAAATATTCCATAGACCTTCATATTTACAAATATTCTTTAAAACTTTTATAAATATGTAGACCACAGTATCTTCCTTACTGTTAACCTCAAACATAAAACAAAGCGTCTCCTATTGTTCTGAAATTGTCGCAAACGCTTAATATTAATTATCCAAATTCTCCCGCTATTCAATTTACCACACTGTACTCTGGGTTTTTAATGTGTAAGTTTATGTGTTTAAAGGATTTAGATTTATGTATTTTATGAGTTTATGTGTTATGGGTTTATCAGATAGTTTTTACATACATTGCCACTTCGAGTTTTGATAAACAATCGTCTAAATAATTATGCAAATTCACAAACGGGCCAATATAAAATATCACATGAAATGTCATGTCATATGCTATGTATATGCTGAGTTTCAAGAAAAATGGTGTTTTACACTTGATTAGTGTTACTTGTTAGAAAGAAAAAAACCGGTCTTTTCTTAAAAGGATATTTTATTCGCTAACTATAAAAGGATATTTTTTCCGCTAAACATATAAAAAAAATATGTTTCTTTTATTTTGGTCTACATTTGTTTCTCATCAAAACTCATTAAAATCAGAGTAGGACACTATTGTAGAGATCTTGGTCAATTGCGAACAATCGTTATAGCAAAATTTAGTGGACATAAACTGTCCCAAAAAACATTTAAAAATTACAAATTAACATTTAAAAAATAGGACAATTTCTTAAAAAGTTATAATATAAAAAGACAAATATCGAGACAATCTTCCGTAAAACAATTTTTCCGTCATAATGTTAAATATTTCGGAGAAACTGTACCTTTTAGCAACTTAACTTGTTGTACAATCAGATATATTGGGAGTACAAATTAGTTCGGTCCGTTTTTTTGTGGTCAAAAATGCATTTATTTCAGAACAAAATGAATGAACAGAGTAATCAAAGTATTGTCCATCGCTGGCTACTACTTTTTCCCACCTCTCAGCAATTTTCGAATTCCATCTCGTCTTTTGAGGCGATCCAAGTTAGGAAACAATTTTCGATTTCTGCGAAAGAAGTGAACCGGTGACCTGCCAAATCGTGCTGCATCCGTCGGAACAACAAGTAATCAGAAGGAGCAATGTCCGGCGAATACAGCGGGTGCGGTAAAATATCCCACTTGAGCGTTTCCAAATAATTTATTACGACTTTTACGACATGAGGCCGAACGTTATCATGCAGAAGAATAACTTTGTAATGTCTTTGCTCGTATTCCGGCCGTTTTTCTCGTAATGCACGGCTCAAACGAATCAATTGTAGCCTATACTGATGGCCCGTAATGGAATCGCCACGTTGTAGCAGCTCATAGTATACAACACCCTTTTGGTCCCACCAGATACACAGCATGATCTTCGAACCATGAATATTCGGCTTTGGTGTTGATGTTGAGGTCGATGGCAACGATTGACCGGGCATAGCGTAGTATTTTTTCTTCTTGGGGTTATCGTAGAATATCCATTTCTCATCCCCAGTCACAATCTGATGTAAAAAACCCTTTCTTTGTTGCCTTTGAATCAGCTGCTCGCAAGTGAAAAATCGCTTTTCAACGTCTCTCAGTTTCAGTTCATAAGGCACCCTATTCCCTTGCTTATGAATCATTCCCATGGATTTCAATCGTACGGAAACTGCTTGTTGCGTAACTCCCAATGATTCTGGAAGCTCCTCTTGCGTTTGACTCGGATCTTCATCGAGTAATGCCTCCAATTCTTTGTCTTCGAATTTTTTTGGCTGTCCAGAGCGAGGCTTGTCTTCAACGCTAAAATCACCATTCATGAAACGTCGATACCATTCCCTACATTTTAATCAGTTGGAGCATTGTCACCATAAACTTCTACAAGCATTCGATGTGCTTCAGCTGCACTTTTCTTCCAATTAAAGCAGAAAACTAAAACCTCGCGCAAATGCTGCTTAGTTAACACAAAAATTGACATATTCAACACAGTAAAAAACAGGGATTTTATATGAAACTCAAAGCGATATAAACTGAATATTATTGACAGATGTCTAACCTCTCTGAAACCACCGAAATTAGCTGTCACTATGAAACATTCATCACAGCCAGAGCCATCTTTTGAAAACGGACCGAACTAATTTGTACTCCCAATATTATTATTGATTCAATGGAAAATAGCAAGAACGTACCCAAATATGTATTAGGTGGTAAACTTAGTTCCTGCGGTTTTTTTGTTTAAAAAACTCATTTATTTCGACATCAAAAGCAAAAAATACATTAATCGAAGTATTTTCCCTCGCTAGCTATACATTTTTCCCATCTTTCGGGCAACGCGTAGATTCCGCGACGATAGAACGATTGGTCTTTTGATGCAATCCATTCGTCGATCCATTTTCGCACATCCTCGTAATTTCTGAAGTGTGTATCCACCAAGCCGTGCTGCATCGACCGGAACAAGTAATAGTCCGAAGGAGCTAAGTCTGGTGAATACGCTGGGTGCGGGAGAACTTCCCACTCGAGCTGCATCAGTGTTTCTTTAACGGCTTTGGCAACGTGTGGTCGAGCGTTGTCGTGCAAAAGCATCACTTTACGTCGATTGCTTGCTACTGCTGGCCTTTTTTCCAACAATGCTTCATTCAGACGGTTTAATTGTGATTGATATCGATCCCCCGTGATACTTTCGTTCGGTCTGAGTAGCTCATAATAAACGACGCCGTGCATATCCCACCAAATGCAAAGCATTGCTTTGTGGCCATGAATATTTCTCTTTGGTGTGGATGTCGATGGTTGGCCAGGGTCTACCCATGATTTTCTTCGTTTAGGATTATCGAAGTATATCCATTTTTCATCGCCAGTCACTATGCGCCACAAAAAACTCTTCTTTTTCTGCCTGGCGAGCAGAGAAATAGAGATGTTTAAGCGATTCGCAATGGCATTTGCGGTTAATTCGTGTGGTACCCATTTTCCCTCCTTTTGAATTTTTCCCATTGCATGTAGACGTTTGGAAACAGCCATCGGAGTAACATTTAATGCTGCAGACAATTCTTGGAGCGTTTGAGTAGAGTTTTCGTCCAATAATGCCTGCAAATCGGTGTCTTCAAACTTTTTCGGTTGGCCTGAGCGTTCTTTATCATTGACATCAAAATCACCACTCTTAAATCGCTGAAATCATACTTAGCATGTTCTTTCCGATGGAGCATAATTGGCATAAGCTTCGAAAAGCAATTTATGAGCTGCAGCTGCAGTTTTTTTCAAGTCAAAGTAATGAAGCAGCACATGACGAAAAAACAACTTATCACGTTCCATATTTAATCAAAAGAAAAAATAGCACTGCTCGCTTAAATGAATCTCTTCGCACTGAATATTATTGACAAATGTCTAACCTCTAAAATGCAGCCAGTTTCAGATGTCAAAATAAATTATACCTACAAAACTAACGTCATCTAACTGTGAGCCGCAGGAACTAAGTTTACCACCTAATATAACTGTGCCAACGGTCCTTCTGGATTGGAAAAGGGAATATGCGTCACGTCAATAGCCCCTATTACTCTAGGAAAATTGGCTAATAAATAAAAACATCTCATTTTTTCAATTTCTTCGTCTCGATTTCGGGGCATGAAAATAAATTCTTCTCTTAATCCCGCCAAAACTTCAGCTATGTAATGTACTAAACATTTGACAATGTTTATCTTGCATTTTAAGCTTATAGTTAGTATTAGGACCTTAACTTAGTTTCCGCCCGCAAATGTTAGATGGCAATGCAAACAGTTCTAGTAGTCATTACTAACGAAACAGGTAGTTTGTGATTAATTTCGACATTTCTCGATAACATTCAGTCAGCATACACAATTATTTTCCTAAACAACAATTTCTTTTGCTTTGTGAAAAATGGAACGCGATAAAGTGTTTTTTCGACATGTGCTTTTGCACTATTTTGATTTGAAAAAAAGTGTAGCAGAAGTTCATCGATTACTTGAAGAAGGTTATGGTGATCGAGCTCCATCACATACAACATGTAAAGAGTGGTATAGACGATTCAAAAGTAATGATTTTGATGTCAATGACAAACCACGCTCAGGACAGCCAAAAAAATTCCAAGACGATGAATTGCTAGCATTATTGCATGAAAACTCGGCTCGAACGTTACAAGAACTTGGAAACGAGCTAGGAGTTACTGAAGCAGCTGTTTCCAAACGTTTACACGCCATGGGAAAGATCCAAAAGGAAGGAAGATGGGTACCACATGAATTGTCTGAAAGTGCCATTCACAACCGTTTCAATATCACGGTTTCGTTGCTTGCCAGGCAAAAAAAGAAGAGTTTTCTGTGGCGTATTGTGACTGGCGATGAAAAGTGGATCTACTACGACAATCCCAAACGCAAAAAATCATGGGTAGACCCAGGACAACCATCAACATCGCAGCCAAAACGGAACATCCACGGTCATAAGGTAATGCTTTGCATTTGGTGGGATCAGCAAGGAGTGCTGTACTACGAACTGCTGAAACCAAACGAAACTGTTACTGCCGATGTCTACAAATGTCAATTGAACAAATTGAATGATGAGCTGTTGCGAAAAAGACCAGCAATAGCGAGTAACAGGCGCAAAGTTATTCTCTTACACGATAACGCTCGGCCACACACTGGAAAAACCGTCAAAGAAACACTGACGCAGCTCGAATGGGAAACTCTTCCTCACCCAGCGTACTCACCAGACATAGCGCCTTCTGATTACCACTTGTTCAGATCGATGCAGCACGGCTTGAGTGGTACACGCTTCCGAAATGTTGAAGAAGTGCGAGAATGGGTGGACGAATGGATTGCTTCGAAACAAACATCGTTTTATCGAGATGGTATCGCCCAGTTGCCAGAAAGATGGCAAAAAGTTGTAGAAAGTGATGGAAAATACTTTCATTGAAATAATTTAAATAAATTTTTTACAATAAATGCTTTTTCTCAGTATTTTTTGGGCGGAAACTAAGTTAAGGTCCTAATAATTTAAATAATACTTATTAATTGGCTTAAAAAAGCACAAAAAAATTTTTATATATTATGTAAAAAATTTTTTAATTTTTTCTTTAAACTAATTAATCTGTCTCATTATTTTGCGCAGAAAAGCATTAAAGCAAGATAACCGAAAGATGAATATTTTACGAGATATTTTGTATTCTATGTCAAAGTGCTTGAAATTTCAAGTGTTATTACTCGAAAAGTTCTTAACGAAAAAATATTTTATTATAGTGTTTTGGAAAGCTCTCGAGATAAGCTATAAGAACATGTAATAATATATGGCCTATTCCATTAAAAAAAATCGTGATAACCTCAAAATCTCAAAAACTACGACCTCGAGAAAAATTTTTCCCTCGTCATAATATGTGCCCCTTCTAATCGAACAAATTTTGCCTGTAGTATTTTCCCGTATCATCAAAAACATCGGAGATATTTTAAATGGTCCAGTTAGAGGAAACACCCTGTATATAAATATGTAATTGACACCACATATATCAGGACCTTGAATAAGTTCTCGCTGTTTTCCAACAGATGACGTTACCAAAACTGCATGCGTGTAATTTAAAATGGTAACGCATCTATAAGGAAGTACTATAAGCAAGCTTGAAATTCAGTGTATGTCATTTCACCGGTGTAAATAACTTTTTTTTTCATAGTATTAAACATGTCGAGTTTCGTGCCAAAAAAAGAGTATTTGCGGGGAATTTTACTGCACTACTTTATTAAAAAAAAATCTGCAGCTGAAGCACACAGAATTCTTGTTGAGACTTACGGCGACCATGTTCTGTCGGAAACAACATGCAGAGATTGGTTTAGACGCTTCAAAAATAATGATTTTGATGTTGAAAATAAAGAACGCTCTGGCGCACCGAAAAAGTTTGAAGACGAAGAATTGGAGGCATTACTTCATGAAGACTCATGTCAGACGCTAGCTGAACTTGCAGAATCATTAGGAGTTGATCCCACAACAGTTTCGAAACGTTTGATAAGTATTAGGAATGATTCAAAAGCAAGGACATTGGTACGAGTTGAAACCGAGAGACGTAGAACGGCGTCTTTTCACGTGTGAATAGCTGCTTCAACGGCAGAAAAGGAAGAGTTTTTTGCATCGTATCGTGACTGGTGATGAAAAGTGGATACACTACGATAACCCTAAGCGTAGAAGATCGTGGGATAAGCCCAGCCATGCATCAACATCGTCGGCAAAGCCGAATATCCATGGTTCGAAGCTTCTGCTCTGTATTTGGTGGGATCAGCTGGATGTAGTTTATTATGAGCTGCTCAAACCGAACGAAACCATCACAGGAGATCGCTATCGACTACAATCCATGCGTTTGAGCCGAGCATTGAAGAAAAAACGGTCGCTATACGAGCAGAGACACGACAAAGTGATTTTGTAATATGACAACGCTCGGCCACATGTTGCACAACCGGTGAAAACCTACTTGGAAACGCTTAAATGGGAAGTCCTACCCCACCCGCCGTATTCACCAGACATTGCCCCTTCCGATTATCACTTGTTCCGATCGATGGCACATGGCCTGGCTGAGCAGCACTTCCATTCTTATGAAGATACCAAAAAATGGGTCGACTCTCGGATAGCCTCAAAAGACGTGTCGTTTTTCCGATGTGGAATTCAAATGCTGCCAGAAAGGTGGGAAAAAGTAGTGGCTAGCGATGGACAATACTTTCAGTGACATGTTTTTTACTTTTTTTAAATAAAGCATCAATTTTCACGAAAAGTCAACGAGAAACTTATTCAAGATCCTAATATTTCACTATTTTAAATTTTAGTTCACGGGCACGTATTTCGTTAAACATTATATCGTTCCAGCATTTACGACAAATGTCTATGACATTTATTGTAATAAACATCAAGAAAAATCAAGGATGCAATAACCATGCTGTCGATTAATAAGGACTTCAAAGTCGTTTATTCGGTGCATTTTTTGTGCAAACGTACTAACAGAATTAGTATTATTTTGTATAACCTGGGAAAAAGAAGTCCTTATATAATTATATGAAATTATATCATATTATGTCCCATTTGATATTACCCGATCATATTATATATGAATATTTTGCAAGCGGCCTCATATGAATATATTTAACAAGATGTAGGTAAATAAAAACGTTATGTATGTTCAGATTTGAATGCATCTGGGAAGCCGAGCAGGTGAAAAATAGGTCTACATTTTATACAGTCAGATCTGCTTATATACGAGGGCTGCTCCGTAAGTTTTGCGACTTGGCAATACTGGCGTTGCTAGGTAAAATCTAACCTTATCATCAAAAAGTTTGACAGTTTGGAAGATTTTTTTACTCGAAACGTTTTGTCGTACGGAGGCTACTTGTATTGTTTACAGTGACTTGAAAATTGTCTCAGCAAAAAAATGAATTAACATGAGAACACTTTCGTGCGATAATTTTTTACGACTTTCGACGTGGATTATCGAGACAAGAGTGCATCGATCAACTTGCTTCCACTTTTGGCAATGAAGCACCACACAAGGCCACTATTTGTCGCTGGTTTAATGAATTCAATCGTGGTCGTAGTTCGCTCACCGACGAACCTCGCGAAGGTCGTCCAAAATCAGCTGCTGTGCCAGAAAACATCGATGCTGTGCGTGAATTGATAATGCAAGATCGACATGTGACATACCGTGAGATTCAGGCATCCCTGGGTGTTGGTATGAATTGCATACAAACGATATTGCATGAACATTTGGCCGTAAAAAAAATTTGTTCACGTTGGATCCCGCATAATTTGACAATTGCTCAAAAAAAGGATCGTGTAAATTGGTGCAAAAAAATGCTGAAGAAATTCGATCGAGATGCATCAAATGCCGTATATAACCTCC
>NW_022639482.1:737271-737699 GCF_010583005.1 Odontomachus brunneus
CGGTCTTTGACTAACCTCAACGACGCTTGTCGTAGAATGCCTTTGGCCTGGTTAGAAGATGGAAATGGGTTTTTTAATTGAAAACATTTCGGTACTACATGATGGTCGCAGCACCGTTTCAAAAACGCTAGGGAGCATAATTGGACATGTAAGGACTTTCTGAGTTTGGAAAACAGATTTACCGACCCTAGGATAGCCTCTCCGTGCAGGCTTTTAATACTAGATTTAAGGCTTCCACGGCCATTGATACAATGTCTAAGTATAGCTTACGGAATGGAGCCGTGTCTTGAATCAGCGATATGCCGACGTTTCGCAAACGTTGCAGTTTGCATCATCAGGGCTGAGAACTCTGATACTGAGCTCCCTTGGGTAAAGGTAGTCCTTATATGCCCCCCTCCCCCCCTTTGTGTAGATGGTGTTTAGGGAGT
>NW_022639482.1:737709-738133 GCF_010583005.1 Odontomachus brunneus
CACTTTCGGAGTGGCATGGATGCTATAATAAATGGTTTGAGCGAATGCAGAAGTGTATTGATCATCATGGAGAATACTTTGAAAAATAATAAAGCCATTTTCAATGACAAATTACCGTGTTTTCCTTACTAGTCGCAAAACTTACGGAGCAGCCCTCGTATATTGTTGGGTATGCTTATATTTGATCACTCTACATTCATATACAGGGTGTTCAAAAAGTCCCGGACCGGTGAAATATCTCGAAAACTAAGCATTTTGGAAAAAAATGTTTCAGATAAAAGTTGTGGCGTTTAAAAAGATGTATTTACTGATCACATCAGTTTGACCTTGGGTTGCGTAGCGAAGGTCAGGTCAAGGTCACATTAATTTTTTTAAATGGAACACCCCATTTTTCATTGCATATTCTTATAGCACATCTCGAGAG
>NW_022639482.1:738341-743070 GCF_010583005.1 Odontomachus brunneus
TCGAGATGTGCTATAAGAATATGCAATGAAAAATGGGGTGTTCCATTTAAAAAAATTAATGTGACCTTGACCTGACCTTCGCTACGCAACCCAAGGTCAAACTGATGTGATCAGTAAATACATCTTTTTAAATGCCACAACTTTTATCTGAAACATTTTTTTCTAAAATGCTTAGTTTTCGAGATATTTCACCGGTCCGGGACTTTTTGAACACCCTGTATACAATCGGATCAGATGGTATCCCAGTCAGAACTATAACGTTGATTCAATGTTGATTTGACGTCGAAATGATCGATGAGCCATTGAATCAATGTTTATTTAATCCTTATCGACGTCAAATCAACCTTGAATCAACATGTGGTTCTGACATGTGGTTCTGGGTATCTGATTCGATATAAATTGATTTACTACAACAAATTAGATATCTACTGTTTTAGAAATAACCCAAATAGCTACACACGAGCGTAAATTTCGCGCAAAATTTGCTGTCAAGTTTTTATGGCTAATGGGCAACAAATTTAATGTAGAATCTATGTTATTAAATTCTTCTGCCAAACTAACACCAAATATGTATCAGAGCTTGCTGTCTGGGAACTTGTAGCAAATTTGCGCGCAATTTGCAATTTATTTCATAATATTCTCTATTATATAGAATCTGACGCAATTAGGTGGTAAACTTAGTTCCTGCGGCTCACAGTTAGATGACGTTAGTTGTAGGTGTAATTTATTTTGACATCTGAAACTGGCTGCATTTTAGAGGTTAGACATTTGTCAATAAAATTCAGTGCGAAGAGATTCATTTAAGCGAGCAGTGCTATTTTTTCTTTTGATTAAATATGGAACGTGATAAGTTGTTTTTTCGACATGTGCTGCTTCATTACTTTGACTTGAAAAAAACTGCAGCTGCAGCTCATAAATTGCTTTTCGAAGCTTATGGCAATTATGCTCCATCGGAAAGAACATGCCAAGTATGGTTTCAGCGATTTAAGAGTGGTGATTTTGATGTCAATGATAAAGAACGCTCAGGCCAACCGAAAAAGTTTGAAGACACCGATTTGCAGGCATTATTGGACGAAAACTCTACTCAAACGCTCCAAGAATTGTCTGCAGCATTAAATGTTACTCCGATGGCTGTTTCCAAACGTCTACATGCAATGGGAAAAATTCAAAAGGAGGGAAAATGGGTATCACACGAATTAACCGCAAATGCCATTGCGAATCGCTTAAACATCTCTATTTCTCTGCTCGCCAAGCAGAAAAAGAAGAGTTTTATGTGGCGCATAGTAACTGGCGATGAAAAATGGATATACTTCGATAATCCTAAACGAAGAAAATCATGGGTAGACCCTGGCCAACCATCGACATCCACACCAAAGAGAAATATTCATGGCCACAAAGCAATGCTTTGCATTTGGTGGGATATGCACGGCGTCGTTTATTATGAGCTACTCAGACCGAACGAAAGTATCACGGGGGATCGATATCAATCACAATTAAACCGTCTGAATGAAGCATTGTTGGAAAAAAGGCCAGCAGTAGCCAGCAATCGACGTAAAGTCATGCTTTTGCACGACAACGCTCGACCACACGTTGCCAAAGCCGTCAAAGAAACACTGATGCAGCTCGAGTGGGAAGTTCTCCCGCACCCAGCGTATTCACCAGACTTAGCTCCTTCGGACTATTACTTGTTCCGGTCGATGCAGCACGGCTTGGTGGATACACACTTCAGAAATTACGAGGATGTGCGAAAATGGATCGACGAATGGATTGCATCAAAAGACCAATCGTTCTATCGTCGCGGAATCTACGCGTTGCCCGAAAGATGGGAAAAATGTATAGCTAGCGAGGGAAAATACTTCGATTAATGTATTTTTTGCTTTTGATGTCGAAATAAATGAGTTTTTTAAACAAAAAAACCGCAGGAACTAAGTTTACCACCTAATACATCGATAACAAAAATGCATAAAAAACAATAAATGCATTAAACTGAAAGAAATAATCGAAATCATTTTGTAAATAACCACATAAACTTTAGAGATATTAAATAAAATAGATAAGCGAGTCAACGCGCGTATTTGCTAGGCACATTATAATATACTGTGAACAGTATAAATACACATTATATAAGCATAAATTATAAGAACATCGTTGGAGTCATTGGAATCACCGCGTGCGCGCTCGATCGATAGGTTAAGCAACATTTTAACGCAGTCATGGATGAGAACATGGACATGGATGAGTGACCGCTTCGGATTCGAAATTATCGAGGAAGAATTCGCGAAAGTTTTAGAGTGTGTTTAATAATTTTCGGTTCGTAGCAGATATGAGACATGACAAAATTTGGAATTAGTTATGTTTTTATGATAGTTACGCGGAAAACTTTTAAGCGGACATTTTTACATTATATCAAGGTTTGTGCAACGTTGATTTAATGTTTCTCAATGTTACTGCAATATTGACATTGTTGTAATTCAACATTTTTTCAACATTTTTTCAACATTGATTCAACATGACAATAATTCAAATCTGATTATTACGTGTCCTGTATATGCTATAAAAATGATATCTGATTATATATGAAAGATCTAATCAGATCTTGACAAAATTCATATCTGGCTGTAACGGCCTTGCGTTACGTGCGGGATAGTCTTAGTCGGTGTGGACCGGGTTTCGTTTGTAAAATGAAAAGCAGTGGTGTAGGTTATAATAAGGTGGAACTATATTCTTATTTCGAAGCTATGTACAATTATTTACATGCGACGTTACGCCGTTGGCGCGTGGTCGCGTTTTTGCTCTCGTCGGGAGCCGATGTTGTCGTCTCGCGATCAGCTGCGAGCGTCGAGGCGCGCGAGCGTCCGGCGGGACGCGGTCGGGAATGTTTCCTGATCTGCTATTGTTCGTCGATCGGAGTTCGTTGCCTCGTCGGCTTTAAGCTGTTTATTTACCCTGGTTTTAACCTGGCTGATTTAAAGGCGCTCGTCGTCACCGGTAGCCTACGCCCTGTATGCGTTCGCGATCGTAGGTGTTAGCGGCGTGGCGTGCGGAGGAAAGGATGTCGACGTCGCGTATCCACTTCGGTCGACGGAATGTCTAGAATCTCTAGAAATTTCGAGTTCTGGTCGGTCGTGCGCCTGAGAGGAGCTTTCCGATCAATCTCTCTCGATCTCGTTTTGTAACGGCCTTTTATACTAAATTATAACAAACAGTAAGGCTGTTTGTTGACCTTGCGGTTATCCCGCGCGCGGTTGTTCGGCATTTCTTTGTTCATATTATAAATATTGTTTCTAGCGTCGTGACGATTTTCCGGATCGTTACATGGCTTTTATCTAAACTTTTTTTTCCCGGAAATGTATCAATTTCCATAGAAAATACATTTTGTTTCTTTGTTTGCATTTATACTTCTCTTGAGCCTTTATAATCCATCTTTTCTCTCACTACACAACTACTTCGTACAAAAGCCAAACGGATTCCAACGAACACCAACATATTTCGTCTAGGTATAGCTTCCGGAATGGAGCCATGCCTTGAATCAGCGATATGCCGACGTTTCGCAAACGTTGCAGTTTGCATCATCAGGGCTGAGAACTCTGATACTGAGCTCCCTTGGGTAAAGGTAGTCCTTATATGCCCCCCTCCCCCCTCCTTTGTGTAGATGGTGTTTAAGGAGTAGGGGACGAGGCTTGAATCCAGCCAATCAGCGTATTTTTAATTGATCAGCTGGTCAATTAAAAAACCGGGAGGGCAGTATGCCAAATAAAGTTTACTTGCATACCTTTGTCTCGGTTGAGGTTGTTGGGATGTTTCAAAATTTCTAGACCTTCACGATGTTTTCTGGCAAAATAACTCTGTGAGGGAGCCAATCTGGTGGCTTTGTCATATTGTACAGAGTGTCCAGTCTTCAGCTAGGGCTGATTGAGTAAAGTGACCATACTTGGTACATCGCTGGTGTTCCTTGATTCGCGTACTGATCTTCCTCCCGGTTTCTCCTATATAAACTTTACCACAAGAGCAAGGGATCTTATATACACCTGATGTTTCTAGGCATGATTTTTGATCCTTCGGATATGGGAGTAAATGGGAGAGCTTCCTATGGGGTTTGAAGATTACTTTGATTTTGTGTTTACCCAAAATCCTGCTGATAGGTTTTGTTATGCCCTGGAGATATGGAAGGACAGCCGTTTTTCTCTTTTCTTTCTCTTCATCTAGTGTGTCAGTGTTTTTAGGACTGACAATTCTGTTCTTCTGGTTTTTTATTATTTGCGAGATGTTTTTGCTGTTGTATCCATTTTTGGTTAAGGCTGTACTGAGGTGTTCTAGTTCTCCATTCAGAGAAGATGGTTCCGAAATTGTGAGCGCTCTGTAAACCAATTAACTTATGACAGAATTCTTTTGCGAGGGATGATGATGAGAAGTTGCATATTGATATCGGTCCGTGTGTGTTGGTTTTTGGTAGACCTGGTGACCTAAGGTGCTATCTTGGTTCTTTTCGACTAGCACATCCAGGAAGGGTATTTGATTATTTTGTTCCACTTCCATTGTGAACTGAATACTGGGATGTTGTGAATTGAGAAACCCGAGAAACTGAAAAAGAGTTTCCCTGCCATAATTCCAAATTACGAAAGTATCGTCCACATACCGAAACAATGTGGATGGTTTCAATGGTGCGTTCCTCAAAATTTTATTCTTAAAGTGTTCCATAAAGATGTTTGCAATGATAGGAGATATAGGA
>NW_022639482.1:743131-743401 GCF_010583005.1 Odontomachus brunneus
TCGTGAGTAACTCGATCCAGTGTCAGCCACAGCTCAGGCTCCAACGATTTTGCAAGAGAGAGATGTAATTTTAATAGTTTTTGGGATATCTCAGCCAAGTTCTTCTTGGTGGCTGAGATTCGGTCTTTGACTAACCTCAACGACGCTTGTCGTAGAATGCCTTTGGCCTGGTTAGAAGATGGAAATGGGTTTTTTAATTGAAAACATTTCGGTACTACATGATGGTCGCAGCACCGTTTCAAAAACGCTAGGGAGCATAATTGGACATGT
>NW_022639482.1:743411-756882 GCF_010583005.1 Odontomachus brunneus
CCCTACTCCCTAAACACCATCTACACAAAGGGGGGGAGGGGGGCATATAAGGACTACCTTTACCCAAGGGAGCTCAGTATCAGAGTTCTCAGCCCTGATGATGCAAACTGCAACGTTTGCGAAACGTCGGCATATCGCTGATTCAAGACACGGCTCCATTCCGGAAGCTATACCTAGACATTGTATCAATGGCCGTGAAAGCATCAAATCTAGTACCAACATATTTCTTTTTGACGATTCTAAAAAGAAGGGAGAGGATAATAAAAAGTAAATGGTAAAGAAGATAATAAAGGTAATGTTATTTTTTGAAAATGTTGAATTTCAAAAGAGATTGTTCTCGATTGGAAGAGTATCGAGAGAATGTTTTTAGCGCCGACCACGCTACTACCACCGATCTCTTAACTTACGCGGCGTCCAGTGCATTAAGTTCTTCAAATGCCGAAAATACCGACAAAGTGTTTGAATTCTATAAAATCGCTAAAAGAATATGTTCTTAAGCCTATAAAAAAAGAAAAAAATATAAAAAAATATAAAAAATATAAATATAAAAAAATATTTAAAAAATCGATTCTTTAAACCTATTAAACTTGGATACCTATTCAAAGATGCTCTATATTATTAACCCTTACACTGTAAAGGGGGTCAAATTGACTCCAGCATTTTTTAAAAGCCCGCGTATCTCTTAAACCAGTGAGTTTCAAATCATTGGTCCTATCTGTAAAAAACGATGTTGGGTAGAGGTTGTTGCTTGTACATGGCGGCATACCTGCATCTCTGTGTACTGGAACGCAACGTGGTTAAAGTTGTCCGTGAGACGCCTGTGACTCCCTTTACATACACTTTGTGTATACTTTTTGTGCAAATAAATAAATTTTTTTCGATAAAATTTGTTTTGTTTTCACTTGTTTTATGAAAATATATGAATATTTATTGATACAAGATATAAATGTAGACCTAATCTATAAATACAGCGTATTTCTCGCTATACACGTGTTTTCACAAAGTTAACTATTATTTCATTTTTTCATGTATTTCATCTAAACTATCTATTTTTGTATAATAATACATAAAATAAATAGTGCATAGTAAAGAAAAAAATATTTTTATCCTCAAATTCTGACCTTAATATTTAAAAATTTGCAACAATTCATGTACTAATTTTAAGCAATTAATTATTATTGGTAAATGCATTATATTTTTTTCATAAAAGTCTGATTATTAAACTGTAACTTCCCGTTGTGGATAATTTATTTTGCTTTAATTAATTTTGCTGTATAATAATTTTTCAAAAGTTACAATTTTTTTATTATAACAGTATATTTTTCGTTTTTCACTTTATATATTCGTAAAAATAATGTATTTAAATAAACTATTGTACAATGTTTTTATTCAGATTTCAATTTGGAATGTTTGAAGATGTTACCTGAATTTTTTCAGACTTTTTAAAAACATTTTTTTTTAACTTTTTTTAAAGACTTTTACCCGCTTAAAAACGTGTGGGGTCAATCTGATCCCTGTTTACAGTGTGAGGTTGCAAAAAAACCTTTACAGAGTAAGGGTTAATATAAATTATACATTATGTCAACTATCTCGAAATACTGTCACAAATTAATCTGAAAGTATTTGATAAGACAAGGCACGAATAACACTTGATGAATTTCTTTATGAGAACCAAAATGACTTTTACTGCGAACTATCTAAATATATCTAAAATATAAATTCAACAAACTCCCTCTCTCTTAACTTGATAACTACACGATATCCACACACTGAATTTCATATTTCTTTCTAATACCCAATCAACTAATTAACAATACTTAATTAAATAATAGTTTACCTTGTGTGAGGATCCAGAGTGTATGCAGCATAATCCCTATTCAAATTTTCCGGCGTCGTCTGTCCCAATAATCTATAAATCGATTCGCGCTCCGCAATTACTTCTAACGGTGATAACGAAGCGCCCCAACCTTTGATCGCCCAACCCGCATCCAAAGAACTCAGGAATCCTCTTGCGCATCCGGAACCGGTCGGCCAAAACGGCTATAATTTATTTAAACTTTAAGTCTTCATTGCAGGTAAAACAAGAAACACACAAAAATTAAAAATATATTAGAACTAATATACTACTGTGTCCAAAAAGTAAGACCAGTTTTCAATGTAAATCGCGCGGGTAAACCGCACATCATAAATATATTTTTCCTAAGTTGGCAGCATTGTGACAGACATCTGTGACAAATTTCATGTCAAAACATTCATTACTTTTTGCTTTACCTTTGGTTTTATACGACGCTAAAAGTGCATTCGGCGATTTTTACAATGTCTAATTATATTGAGCAAAGAAGTTGCATTAAATTTTGTTTGCGGAATGAAATTTCGGGTGCAGAAACGTTCAGGATATTGCAGAAAGCCTTCGGGGACCATGCTTTGTCGGAAAGGAATGTTTACAAGTGGTATAAACAGTTCAAAGGAGGTCGTGAAAGTGTTGAAGACGAAGAGCGTTCCGGACGACCATCAACCTCTACCGATGAACAATACATCAAGAAAATCGACCAAACCGGCCAAACCGTCAACAAAGAGTATTATTTGAGAGTATTATTTGTTACGCGTCGTTTGCGTGAAGCTATTCGCAAGAAGAGGCCAGAATTGTGGGCAGACAATTCTTGGTTTTTGCATCACGATAATGCACCTTCTCACACTGCACTCGTTCTTCGTGACTTTTTCGCCAAAAATTCGATTCATATCGTTCCACAACCACCGTATTCGCCTGATTTAGCACCGTGTGACTTCTGGCTATTCCCGAAACTCAAAAGGCCACTGCGGGGAAATCGTTTTAAGACGATAGAAGAGATACAACGTGAATCGCTACGCGCTCTGAAAGCCATCCCGGAAGGCGACTTTAATTCTTGTTTCGAGGACTGGAAAATACGTTGGCATAAGTGTATTGTGTCGGGAGGGGATTACTTTGAAGGCGACGAAATAGATTTGGAAGAATAAATAAATATTTTTTGAAATAAATAAAAGCTAGTCTTACTTTTTGGACACAGTATTACACATATTGCTGCATCTGAATGAAAACTATAAAAAGATATTTTTTATGGAGGGTATATGCCGATAAGTACGACACTAATTCGTAGATCAGTACATGTAGATTAAAAAAGGAAAAAAAAACGCCAAATACACGCGTCCTCGCATCCGTTCCGTAAAAGAATTAATTCATTTTTTCAAAAAAAAAAAAAAGAGTAAAAAATTTTATAAAAAAATAAAAACTAAAATAACAGTTCTTAGATGTATAATTTGAAATTCTACAAAAATAATGAACACGTATATGTACACGTATGTGTATAGAAAAGACCCTTCTAAAGTCTGAATTGAAGTTACTAATACGCAAATTAAAAAAGAATACCAACGATAGCCAAGAAGTGCTAAAGATATCTATATACTTTTTATAAAGAAATGATAAATAATACACCTAAATATATGTAATTACATAATAGAAGTAGTTACATAAATAAATAGATATTTTGTTTTAAAATAACATCAATAAAAGAGAACCGTTGTATACTAGAAAATACGGCGAGAGTGGTGGGACTTCTATTTATTAAAATAATAGTAAATCAATTTATATCTATATACACTAGGTCCTTGACTGTACTTGGTGAAAATTAATTTTCGAGTTTTTTTCGGGACAACTCCTAAAGTTATTCCATTTAAAGAGAAAAAAATTTATGAAAAATTTCAGCTCAATCGGATAACGTCAAACGTAGCACACGATTCTATTAAAAATAAAAAATAATTTTTTTTACAAAAAGTGGGAAAATTCGATAAAAAAAATTTTGAATCAAGGTTAAATATATTTTTATTGTTATTTGTAAATATTGATCATTATATTTACTAGTGAGCACACAATAAGATAAATAAAAAAAATAAAAACATGTAAAGTACTATGTAAATATAATTTTACAAATCCTTCATAAAAATAGATTTCTTGACGTCTGGATATTGATTTATGTGATACGATTTGAAAAATAAGTTATTTTTCCTCCTTCAGTTGTTTCTCGATAAAACTTGATTGTAATCATGCGTAACCCAGGCAGCAAGCTGTCGTTATTTTGATGTCAATATCTCGTTACTATTGATCAGTAACGTCATTTGTCCTTTAAGGACGTGTATTTAACATCATGTTTTAAGACGTCAAAGTGACTTTGCAAAATGACGTTATGATAATATTTAATTTACCATATTATAGACGAATTTCTTTTTCGAATAAAAAGATAAATTTACTATTCTTATAGATATATTTTCATATAATAATAACGTTACAACATTGCATATTGCAGTGCAATGTTGCAGAAACATTGCAATGACATTAATTTGAAATATTACTTTTTAGCAATATTATAGCAATATTTAAAAAATATTACGAATATAATATAATATTTTTTATTTATTTATTAGTTATTTCTATTACCCAATAAGCAAACAATATTTAAAAAACATTTAAAACACATTTGAAAAGACATTTTTAAAACATCAAAAATAATGGGATAAGTTCGCCTTTTTCATTAAAATAACGTTTTTTAACGATTGGAAGAATGTTTTGTTTTTTAATATTTGATAAAGATGTATTTTAACATTTAAAAACGTTTTTCTAAATGTTAATATTTAACATTTAAAAAATTTTCTAAATGTTAAAATAAACACTCATTAAATATTAAAAGTAACATTTTTCCAAACGTTAAAAAACGTTAAAAACGTTAAAAAAACATATTTTTAGTGAAAAAAGAGAACTTATCCCATTATTTCTAACATTTTAAAAATATTTCTTCAAATGTTTTTTAAATTGCTTTGTGATGTCAACACCTAGGTAAACATATTTTATATAAATATTTTATGCATGTATTTCTAACTTCATTTTTATTATATGAAATATTAGAAATATAAATAGTTTATTTTTGTGGTTGTACTAAATAATATTATAAGAAAATTATAATTAGTGCTTCAGCTACATATGGAAATAATAAAATACACTTAATATCAATTGAGGAAATAGCGCAGTCAAGATGGTAGACTAGGAACCTAGAGGTGTATGAGGTCTCGAGTTCGCGTCCGACCAGTACTGAATAAATTTTCAGGTGCGAAAGTAGTGAAAAATCAAATAAAACAGCTAAATTATGTATAAAATCAACATAAACTGACTAGTTGCAAGCGTTTCCGCAAAATATATTTTTTTTAACTAGTGTCATACGTCATTGTTACGTCATTTTATGTAAAAAAATGACGTCATTAAGTCGTCGTATATATGACGTCATTGGTCTGTGACTTAGGACTGTCAAAAAGATGTCATTATTTAGTTAACTTGAAAGATAAATAACGTAACAGATGACGTAAAGTTCACGTCATTATCACGGCTGTCTGCTACCTGGGTAAGCTTAACTTCTCGTTCTGCTGTATCATTAATGACTTTAAGTGTTTTAACAACTTCCATCCCAATTTTAAAACTTTCTTCGTTTATCCACGTAGTAGGATCTTTTTCAATAAAATCCATTGGTATTGAAAATCTTTCGAAAAAATATTTCGACTGTTGTGTTATAAATTGCTCAATTCCACGGTTCAAATAATTTGGAATATTTTTTGCATTTATTATCAGTCTTTTCATCGATTCGCCGGTGCTTTCATTGAATTTCAATGAGCGTACCATTCGTTTTTTTTTTTGTTTCAATTGTAACGTGTTCATAAAAAAATCCTAGTGTTGCTGTTTCTGACATCAAATGATTACAAAACTTGTCTAGTGTGACGGCTTATATTTTTATCAATTGTACGGTATTCGTAAAGATCTTTTAAAATCTGTAAATCTTGAGAGGAAGCTTTTGCTGCAATTAGAGCTTGGTTTCATGCTTTTACGTATAAAGTAACAAGGAATATGCAAATATCTCAAAATCCAACTTTTTCTTTGGTCGTGATAATGAATTCGCCTCGAAATAAAAATATTTTCAAGCTGTAAATAGCCTTGGCCATTCAACGAGCGTGGTGAAAAGCTCCTGGAGCTCAAAAAGAAATTCCTCGAGGAGGTATATCGCCTAGAAATATAACCACAAGTTCGAATAATTCTCGGTAATTTTCTCGTGATTCTTGCTCCTTTTCCAACATTGTTAACATAAATTGAAGTGCTTCCTTTGCAGTTGATACTTTCACCAAGCGTCGTATTTCATTATCTTCCGGGTTTAAAATTTAATTTATTTATTAATGACCAGGCCTATTAAAATTTTTTTAAACTGCGGTATATTTGGATCCGATAATATCGATATTTTTTCCTCAAAAATATTTTTAGTTTATATAATCGTAAAATAATTTCATATATATGGTGTCGATAGGGTAAATATAGAAGGTCTCGTCCTATTTTCTGTTCTAGAAGAATATACGCACCTTGAAAATATCCAGTATTAGATGCCGTGATATCAAAACAAAGTGCTTGAACTTTATCTAACGAGTTTCCACTCGTTTAGAAGTTTGTGTACCACATAAGCTTAGTCGTTTCCGCTACCAGAAGAGATTACAGGAATTGCCAATAGTTTTTTATTTCCTTTATAAGATATTAATATTGCTAATCTCTCTACCCGTTCTTTATATATTAACGCAGGTAACACATTTCCGTCCCAAAGTATAGTAATTGCGTCCAATTCAGATGTTTTAAAAGTAGTTTTAAAAGTAATAGTTATTAGCAAAATTACTTTTTTAGACAATGTACACACGTGACTTCTTTTAGATATATCTTAGAAATTTACTAATTGCCTTCACATTATTATAATATTTCTATTATAACTTTTTTCTATTTTTACTGTGCATGTGTTTTCATTAATTTTTTAATTTTTTAACGAAATTATACAGGGTGTCTCAGTTTCTTCTCCGCAATATTTGTAGGAACAGATTAAGGTGAACATAAAAATTCTATATCATTTTGCGATGTTCACAATAATAGTCGAGATTTTAATTGTGAAAGATTAAGGAAAAAGCGTGCGCGGAATAATAGAAGGAGGAGCGCTCGAGCTGCTCAAACTATCGCGCGGCCTAATAATATAGCGCGCGGATACCGGCATCCGCAACAAGCTCTTGTATATCAAACACTAATTATAATAATGTTTAAGATTTTCGAAAAAAGATAATTATATTTAGTGCAAATTTATAGATTCAAATAACATAATACACACAATAATTTGTTAAAAAAAAAAATAGAATTTTGTGTTGCAGAGGGAGGCAAGCAATTTGAATATTTGCTTCCATAAGTTAAAGTTTTTCTATTTTTTTTAGTATAGTTATTAATAAAAGTGACATTTTTAATAATAATGTTGAATTTACCTTAACGTCTTGTATAATATTATGTAAAAAAGTGTATGGTTAGCCATTTAAGGAATTCAAGATGACTTTGACTTCTTTATGAAAAGAAATATTTTATTTTACTTTTTATTATTGCAAGTTGTAGCATGCGCGAAGTAGTTGAACATTCACCTTAAAGTCTTTTCCTTAAACCATCGAAAATTTATCAAATCGTGCAAACCGTTACACTGAACACTCTACATATATTTCAATTAATTTGTAATTTTTTCTTTTTTTATAATTATATACGTGACTATTTGTATTGATATTATCTATTTTTTTATAATTATATACGTGACTAATTGTATTGATATTACCTATTTTCTAGCAAAATTAGTAACGTATAGGTATCGCTTGTTATTCCGCCGCGAAATCAGCTGTTTATGTATCGTTGCTAAAAGGTAAGCCATTTCTTTTACACACAGAGCCTGTCCTACGGCTTCTCGTGAGCTCATTCGCTTATACATTTTAATTAATTACGGAATAAATATTAAGAAAATTTCAAAACGGTATATAACTTTTATGATTATCTTGACCCGTTCTACTCGTACACGGCGGTTGCTTGATCAGTTATCGGACACTCTGTATATACAGGATGTCTGACTCATACCATACCAGAGCTAATTTATAGCTAGAATAGGTCAGGGTAAGTAATGGAATCGGTATCTTTTTTTAAACAACCACATAAAATTTCGAGTTATTAAATAAAATAGATAGACTAATCACAGCGCGCGACGCGGCAGGCAGCACATACGGCTCGTCGCGGCCGGCGAAGAAAATGGACGATTACTCGTGAGCCTATCATGCAGTGTCAGATGTAAAACGTAGTCCCCACCTCTAGGCCCATGAGATAGACCCGCGCGCGCGCGTGTGTGTGCGTGTTCGTGTCGTGTGCGTGCGTGTGTGTTTGTGTGTGTGTGTGTGTGTGTGTAAATATTAGTAAATTTTTCATGTGAACGCACTATGGTAAAACAATTTTTCTCATGATTTTTCATACAATTTTTCATAATTTCCTATATTAACAATTTATAATTATGTGAAATTATGAGAAATTTTTCAGATTTTCTAATATTTTTCACATATTTTTTCCGAAAACATGAAATATGAGAAAATTGTTGTAGTGGAAGATTTTTATATATTTTTTTCCGAAAGCATGAAATATGAAATCTTATAATTTCTCAGAATGATCCTATGAGAAAATTAGACGTTTTTCAGATTTTCTACTATTTTCACATATTTTGTCCCCGAAAACATGAAATATAAGATTTCATAATTTTTCAGAACGATCTTGTAATAAAATATGAAAAGGTTTCAGATTTTCTAATATTTTCATACATTTTTCTCCGAAAACATTAAATATGGAATCTCATAATTTTTCAGAACGATCCTAGAAAAAATTATGAGAAATCTTTCAGATTTGGTATCGAAAACATGAACTAAGAAGATTCATAATTTCTTAATACGATCGCCTGAGAAATTATATGAAATTCTTCAGATTTTTTCATTTTTTCTCACATTTTTCCCCGAAAATGTATCACCAATATATTAGCGTAAGGTGTCCTACATACAGAGTGTCCGGTAACTGATCGAGCAACCGCCGTGTACGGGTAAAACGGATCAAAATAATCATAAAAGTTATATATCATTTTGAAATTTTCTCAATATTTATTCCGTAATTAATTAAAATGTATAAACGAATGGGCTCACGAGAAGCGGTAGGACAGGCTCTATGTGTAAAAGAAATGGCTTATCTTTTAGCAACGATAAGTAAACAGCTGATTTCGAGACGGAGTAACAAGCGACACGTATACATTACTCCGTCTCGAAATCAGCTGTTTACTTATCGTTGCTAAGAGGCCATTTCTTTTACACACAGAGCCTGTCCTACCGCTTCTCGTGAGCTCATTCGTTTATACATTTTAATTACGGAATAAATATTAAGAAAATTTCAAAATGGTACATAACTTTTATGATATTGTTTTGACCCGTTCTATCCATACACGGCGGTTGCTCGATCAGTTACCGGACACCTTGTATGTGTGTGTGTGTGTGTGTGTGTGTGTGTGTGTGTGTGTGTGTGTGTGTGTGTGTGTTTAACATCATTATGTCATTAAATCTGAGCGATTTAATACGACTGTTATACAATAAGAAGTACTAAAAGCAGCAGCATCGAATAAAATATTAGTTCTGCCATGTAAATAACTTTTATAGAATTTTTGTGATGGTTTATTTGAAAATATATATTATGCTCCGATTTTGATAAAATTTAATACAATCTGAACTGGACAATCAACCAAATTAATTCGCACATGTCAAAGTGCAGTATTTTATTAGCATAATGGAAAAATATCATTATCTGCTGTTTTATTGCAGTGATTTTCTATAAAGTCCTTAGTAGAAAATTTTCTCATAATTTTTCATAAAAATTCTCATAATTTGTCAAAAAAATAACATTTCTCAGATAATCTCATATTTACTCATAGAATGAGTACTTTCTCATAAATACTCATAAAATGCAATGAGAAAATATGATAATATTTTAAGAAATATAATCTATTGTCTATGCAAAAATCGCAGTCATTTTATGGTGGCATAAATTCTATGGTATTTTTATAAATATATTGATTAAACATAATAAAGAAATCTTTGTATTTTTAATTAATTTCGAATTATCGTGCCAGTCTCTCTTACATTATTTATACGCTGAACGGTTTCGTCTATATTTTATGATTTAAAACGCGAACAAACTCTAAGATTTTTCTAAGATTTTTCATAAATAAGTAATACAAAGCATTTTTTATCAAGTGAGAAATTGGCGTAGTGTCTAAGGCGACAAATTATAATTCAGAAGATGTCTTCGGTTCGAGTTCGAATCCCATCATCAGTGCTAAGTGAATTTTCAAACGTGATGCAATGTAAAATCAAGTAAAATTATAACAATTTTCTCATAATTTTTCATAAAAGTTCTCATAATTTGTCAAAAATATCTCAAAAAATGTCTTAGAAAATCTCATATTTACTCATAGAATAAGCGTCTTCTCATAAATATTCATAAAATTCAATGAGAAAATATGTTAATATTTTAAGAAATATAATCTATTCATGTCATGTAAAATTGTTAACCTAGTGCAAAATCAGTATATGCCGGCAACTAAAATATTTATATAAATATCATAGAATTCATACTATTATAAAATGACTACGATTGTTGCATAAACAATAGATTATATTTCTTAAAATATTATCATAATTTTTTCTAATTTCTTAAATGTTATACAACATTTTTCGTTCCTTTTCAGATTTTCTTCTATTATTGTTTCCGATTTCATGATATCAAATATTTCATACAATGTTTTCAGATCTATAAGAAAATATGAAGAAAATATACTTGAAAAGAAAAAATCTTACAAATGATAAAAAAATAATATAGAAAAACCTATATTTTTTCGAGTATATCTATAGTGTATTTTATGTATTTATGAATATTTATGAGAAAGCGCTCATTCTATGAGGAAATATGAGATCTGAGAAATTTTATGATATTTTTGACAAATTATGAGAAAATTTTTTTCCAGGGCAACAAATGGAAATTAGTGCAGCTGGACTACATTTTTTGTGATATCTGCAATTTGTTGTGTTTCATTTCGCTGATGTTATATAAGGTGTAGTAAAAAGAAATCCATTATTTTTGCATGAAATTGAAAGCTTTATTTAGCATAGTTAGAATGATCCGATTTAGGTCAAATATGCACAGTTTTATTCGATAACTTGTTGCCATTTTGAAGGTAATTCCATTATGCCTCTCTCATAGAAACTCTTGTCTCTACTGGCAAAAAACTGGGATAGTCGATTTTCACAAGCTTCTCTTGAGGCAAATTTTTCACCAGCAAAATAATTCGCCATAGATAGAAACAGGTGGTAATCACTTGGTGCCAGGTCCGGACTATAAGGTGGATGCATAAGAACCTCCCAGCCAAGCTCCCGGAGCTTCTGGCGAGTCACTATCGATGTGTGTGTCCTAATGGAACACAATTCCTCTCCTATTGGCCAAAGCTGGCCGCTTCTGGGCGATTGATTCCTTCAGACGGTCCAATTGTTGACAATACAGGTCCGAATTAAGAGTTTGGCCGTAGGGGAGCAGCTCATAGTAGATGATTCCCTGCCAATCCTACCAAACACACAGCAAAGCCTTCCTGACCGTCAATCCTGGCTTGGCCACCGTTTGCGCCGGCTCACCGCGATTCGACCACGACCGTTTTCGCTTGACGTTGTCGTAAGTAACCCACTTTTCATCACCAGTCATCATCCGCTGCAAAAATGGGTCGATCTTGTTGCGATTCAGCAGCGATTCGCAGATGGAAATTCGGTCCATGAGGTTTTTTTGCGTTAACTCGTGTGGCACCCATACATCGAGCTTCTTTTTGTACTCAGCCTTATTCAAGTGGTTCCAAATGGTTTTTTGTGCAATGTTTAGCTCCTGGGCAATCGAAACAGTGCTTACATGACAATCGGACTCGACGATTTCCATTATTTTATCGACATTTTCGACAATTGGCCTTCCAGAGCGTGGTGCATCTTTGACATCAAAATTACCGGAACGGAATCGACGAAACCAAAATTGCGTGTGATTGGCTGTTACAGTCAAGACCATCAAGACCATAAACACTATTCACATTTTCAGCCGCCTGGCTTGCGTTTTCGCCTCTATCGAAGAAAAACAGTAAAATATAGCGTATTTTCTCTTTGCTGGTGTCCATCTTTGACGCGCGCTTAAACAATACTGAGTCAAACAATCACAAAACTGTCTCAGAAGTTTTTTTTAGTACGAAATCTTATCTTTCTAACGCCATCTAGCGTAAACCGATCGCACTTATACAACGCGAGATACACATTACTAAAGCCATCTATTGGAAAAATAATGGATTTCTTTTTACTACACCTTATATTTGCTCACCAAACTATTTTTGCAATCTTTCTTGCACAAATACTAAAGAGTGTTACAAAAAGATTACAGAGCCGGATTTTGTAATTAAATCTTTAAACATTTATAATAAATAAAATATAGATTTGTGTTGCACTTTTTATTAAATGTTTATTCAAATAATTTACTGTTTTTATTTTGACCCTTAAAAAAAAACTCTCTGCCTCCTGCAGACGATTTTCTTGATTGTAAATACTACAAAATAATTACAAGGTAATTTTCTCCGCATTTTAATAAGAATGACAAATATCTTTGCTCTTGCATTGTTCTGTTTAACGTGTAACTAGCTGTTGGAAGAAAAATATATTATTGAAATAAGATTTTCCCTCTTATGCAACATGAAGAAAAAGTTTTTATTTATTTCACGAGTGTTCGTGAATATAGAGAGATATTTCAAACACGATATAGAGAGATATTTCAAACACGATTAATATATTGTATACATACGATACTCATGGGATCGATAAAATGCATTTTATGATACTTCATTTAATAGACACCCCTAAGATTCCCGAAAATTTATCATGATTATTTATTCCTAGTTTTAAACACTTTTTTGTAATTTTAAAAGGTTGCAAGAGGCATAAGCGATACAATGTTCGACACAGTGTTTTCTTACAATGATGTAACTTAACACAAATATACACAGCTGAAAACCTAAGAAAAACGAAAGGGGAGATGAAGATACTACAAAGGCAGAAAGTAACGATCCAAGAGAAAAATAAAGAATGCAAAATTACATGATCTGAACACAGTCAAAACCGCCCGAAAAAAATGGTAAGGACGCGGGATGGTGAATGTCCAAATCAGTGACCTGTTGTAATAATACGTTACTAGCCTAACAAATGAATCAATTGCAATTGCGCCACTACCAGCGCCGTATAACGCAACCGGACCGACTACACCGAAAACCACTGAAATATTAGGACCTTAACTTAGTTTCCGCCCAAAAAATACTGAGAAAAAGCATTTATTGTAAAAAATTTATTTAAATTATTTCAATGAAAGTATTTTCCATCACTTTCTACAACTTTTTGCCATCTTTCTGGCAACTGGGCGATACCATCTCGATAAAACGATGTTTGTTTCGAAGCAATCCATTCGTCCACCCATTCTCGC
>NW_022639482.1:757050-778086 GCF_010583005.1 Odontomachus brunneus
TCACAAAGCAAAAGAAATTGTTGTTTAGGAAAATAATTGTGTATGCTGACTGAATGTTATCGAGAAATGTCGAAATTAATCACAAACTACCTGTTTCGTTAGTAATGACTACTAGAACTGTTTGCATTGCCATCTAACATTTGCGGGCGGAAACTAAGTTAAGGTCCTAATATATACTATCTGGAACGCGCGCTGCCTCTTGAATGCTGCAGGATGAGAGAGAGGTCCCTGTTTCCTCTCTCCTTGTCTGGTTTATAGTATAGTCGAGAGTGGGGAGAATGTCGTGATAGCTCAAGACGCTATGAATCAGATATTGAACTATAACCATACTGAAAGGCTCACTGCCTACACCCTTCACGGTACCAAACGGTCAGAAAGAGATAGTCGAATTGGGACGTGGTTGCCCTCTTTCAAGCGTAAGCCAGTTTGACTAAAAGCATCAGTTCCGAAATGTAAGCGACGAACTGACCGGTACCACTCGTTATTCGATAAGATAAAACTGCTGTCGTCACTAGTATACGTTATCTAAAGAAATCGTGCCATATATTCTCTCTTATATATATTATAAATATATTGTTTCGATGTATGAGAAATGTATATGGAGATTAATGTTTTCAGAGTGGGTTGTATATTGAGTCACGTGGTACCTCGAGTTGGTTAAACAAAGATACACCGTCCTCACTCAACTATTTCTTTCTGACCGCTCGAGAAAAAAGCATGCACTATCCAGTATGATTAGATATCAATGGAACCAGACAAGGACAAAAGAGGAAACAGGGACGTCTCTTTCATCCCACAGCACTCAAGAGACAGCGCGCATTCTAGATAGTATATATTTTAGTGCAGAAAACGAACAAAAGTGGCCGAGAAGCAGCAGCGCCGAAGTCGGTCGAGCGTCGATCTCCATCGAAGGCGAACAACGAGCGTGGAGTCGCACGAGATAATGAAAACCCCGATATATAAATCGCGACCATCATCTAGCGAACAAAATCTTCTCGGGTGACAAGAGAATCAAGAGATCTCGAAACACTCCGACGAGAAGGCTTCATCCTATGAATATCCAGGATTCTGACCTACTGATAATTACGGAAACGCAGTATCGATCTGCTTACCAAAACCGCAGATACACAGCGACTCCACTCAACCTAGTGTGGCGGATACACGACGCTAACAATCCGATCAAGCCGCAAATGCGCGGCTAGTCGTCTTCCAGGAACGTGCGGATACGCGGGTCCCTATCATCACGAATACCGGACGCGAATGCGTGTTCGTAACTATCCATCAAGGAGTGGTGGATTCGCGACTCCTAATTAACGCCCTCGTAGTCTGCAAATTCGCGAACGCGAGGACTCCTTTACCGGACAGCCGTGAATGCGCGACTAAATCGCATTTAAATGTCAACAACGTAGCGTTATAAACCAAATACGCCGTCAACGTCAACAGACCACGTCTCTCACCGCACTGCACCTTCACGTATAATTAAATACCATCGACGCATGTGAACACCGTGTACACATAAACACGGGTAGCAAAAACCAGTGAGCGCCGTGACCATGATAAGCTTGAAAAACAACATCTGACTGTATTGACTTAGCTACAATTAAAGCCATGTATTTGACTTACACAAAAAGGATCGTTGCATTCTTTTCTGGACCTACTACTTCCGAATCCTGGAACAAGCCAGCGAGCATAACCCGTCGAAAACAAGACGTTATATTGCAAATGTCCCCTGTTACCAGGAGATGGACAAAAGGATGATGGAATTCTTCATTCGGATTAGGAAGTCTTTGTCCTAATGCCTTCGACACCAAGTAAGAAAGAGAGATGATTAGATGGAAAATCGTTGCGAAGAAAGTAAACAAGGCATTCCCAGGAGATTAGCCGTCCTGAACAACCTAATTGACAGATGGATAAATGAAAAAGTACAATTCAGGGTCCCTCAACATCAGCCGGCCACTGTATGATTGGAGAGGTGGAAAGATGATCGAAAGTAATGTTTACGCAATTCCCAGATATTACTGAGTTCTGCCGTGACAAAAAAAAGATTAAGTTAGGTAAGGTTTAGTCCCCTTCATAATGAGCCAATTTGTCATGATGAAGAGATTTTTGTCTTATTAATCGGGAGAGTCATGTCAACAGGAACTTTGACTCCTGAATACATCTAACTTAGCTATAACACTTGGAGAAGTCAAACTAAGAGAACGTCTAGAAAAAGGAAAACTTTTAAAACAAATCTACCTATATAAATATGACATTGAAAAAAACAAGGAATATAATGTACTATCCTATACGTATGAGAATTTTTTCAGATTTTTTTAATTAACTTTTTAGAGTACTGCATTTTCTTGAAGTATTAAAAAGTTAATTAAAATACTCTGAAAAAATTCTCAGAACTCTACGAAAAGAAAATAAATAATTTTTGTCTCTTGCTATTTTTCAGTGAAGATGATAGAATTCGAGTAAAAAATTATTGAAACCAATATTCTTGTAAATATTTCTGTAAATATTTATATTAAGAAAATGAAAGTCATATTAAATATATTTTCAAACAAAAGTTGTTTGTTTCTTTATATAGAATAAAGTTCCGTAATAAAAAATATATGTTTCTATTTAAAAAAGCAAAGTTGATTTCGACTTGATGTTGGCGGCGCCACGCAAGGTCAAACCAATGGTATCTTCTTATATCTTCCATCAAACCATATAACTTTTGTCTGAAACATTTTTGCTGAATATGTTTGGCTGAAGAATTATCAGAATGCATCTTTTAAAATGGGACACTCTGTATACTATCGGATATATGTTATCGGACTTTTAAAAGTTAGTGAAGCAATATCAGTATAATCCTAACTATTGCTTTATCGTCATCGAGCGGTGAACCAGCAATATGGGTTATATATATATTGGTTCATAGAAAAAATAGAGTTGCCCAGTCTCACCTTGAGCTTCGACGATATTGTCCGCAGAGATAAAAGAGGTATGGCCCAATGTTCCGAGATTAAGGAATCGCTTAGTGGCAAATTAAAGATAAACATTGCCAAAGTGAGAAAGGTCACTACCGCGCTAATGATCAAAGCGAGCAGAAGTGGCGACTCGATATTTCTACAAATGCGGAACACTAAGATCGTACCAAGAATGAGTAACTAAAGACCAATATTATTCGAGTAAAAAGGTACGCATGCAAAAATAGACGCAAACTGCCTTATTCCATGTAAAATATAGAATTTAAGGACCGAAGTATAGAAGTCTGCAGACTACGTTCTGAAATAAGCGAATTGGGCACAATGACAATCTCTATACGGTGTGGGCCAGACGTCTCTTATGCAAAAGTCATACAAAGAACCTGCAAGCAAATTTCTCCAGTCAATCTAAAGATTGCCGATGGGTCCAAATGAGAAATATGGAGCAGAAGTAGAGACAGGCTTATTGAAATCCAAAGGTTAGAAGGATATTTTAGCAGCGTGAATAAAGGAAGCTTTGCAGCAGTCCGAAATAGGCCGACGGTTACGCAAACGGAAACCCGGATCTAGACTAGGTTCGTCATCTAGAAAAAGAGCGTGTCCAAAATAGCCACAGACGAAAGGTAATCGCTGGATGTGATTCTGATTTCATCCTGTAAAATAAAAACAGCTTGGAAACTATGTGAACAATGTGTCGGATTGAGTCTGCTCTGAAAGTCAAAGACGCAAGCAAAATTTATGTAAAGTGATCCTCTATCAGAGTGGAGATATTGAGGGCAAGAAAATGCTATAGATACCTGCAATTTAAGAATACGCAGATCGCTTATCCTGGGGAACAACATTGGTAGCAGGCATTAAAACTGCGAGAAGATGAAGCATCGGACTCGAAACTATCAGTCCGAGTTCAGGTGTTTTTTCTGCGGTAAAGCAATACGATAGACGGATAAGATTGGAAAGAGGGATCCCTGGTCTGTCAGGCTATAGGGATCGGATAGGAAGAGATCCAAATTACAATGCTTGAGGTACAGTCTAAGGTGGAAGAGACAGTGACTTCCGATCGATGGACATATCCTAAAGTTAGGAGAGTCCTGTTTCACTCCTACAAAAGGAATCCGCTCTATAGGATCCCTTGAAGAAAGAGGTACCAATCCCCGTGAAAGGAGAACGAGGACTCAAACCTAAAAAATAAAACAGTATGGATTCTTACTCGTAGCTGGCATCTGCAAGCCCGAGCCTCTCCTTTTTCTTTTCAAGAAAATCCCGGTGACCTAGTAGGCCACTTCAGATGGTAATGAGCAACCACACGGAACTGAGAGTCACCAAAAGACAAACAGATATTAATGATAGAAAATTATCCAATAAAAATTAGCCAATGAGTGCGCATAATACGGTGGAACTAGCTTTTTTGGCTCGTGTAAAAAGAAGTTTTATTTAAGATGCCTAAAATAATTGGCAATTCTTTAACAACGGCGAGCAGTATATAGTGCTGGATAGTACTATTATACCTCCATTGTCCAGCATTGTACTGTCTGTTGTTGTCAAGAAATTATCAATTGTTTTACGTATCTTAGATAAGATTCTATTTTAGACAAAACTAAAGAGTTCATCCTATAGTATCACATACATTCATTGGCTAATTTTAAATAATTAATATCACAAAACTTCAAGTGGTTGTTTGTAAAATAGTAGAGAAATTTTCGTTCAATTTAACAAATTTTATCTACATACGAAAAAATATACGCATTGCATCAAATATCTACCAGGTGTAGAAGTATGAAACCGGAATTCCCCTATAAATGGTGCCAGCGTTCAGTTTAGTGACCGTAAGACCGCTACTGCCGCGCTATTATATTCTCCTAACAGCTGACGAATATTGTCAACAAACATAACCCCAACTTTCATTCTCTAGTATATTTTTGTATAACCTTAAACATGTCACGTTTCGAGCCTACTAACTATGATTTGCGGACAGCATTGATTTTCTGTTATCATTTAAAGAAAACTGCTGCAGAATCACATCGAATGCTTGTCGAAGCTTACGGTGAATATGCTCTTGGTAAATCTCAGTGTTTCGAGTGGTTTAAAAAATTCAAAAGTGGTGATTTTGACGTGAGGAACGAAGAACTATGAACTATGAACTATGAACTATGAACTGCTGAAACCTGGTCAAACCGTCAATACTAATCGCTACCAACAACAAATGATCGATTTAAATCGAACATTGACTAAAAAACGACCAGAATATGCAAAAAGGCAACACAATGTCATTTTGCTCCATGATAATGCCCCATCACATACAGCAAAACGGGTCAAGGAAACGATCGAGTCGTTCAGTTGGGAATTACTACCGCATGCGGCTTATTCTCCAGACTTGGCTCCGTCCGATTATCACCTGTTCGCATCGCTAGGACACGCTCTCGCTAACCAACGCTTCGATTCGTATGAAAATGTGGAAAAATGGCTAGATAACTGGTTCGCTTCAAAAGATGAAAAGTTTTTTTGGCACGGCATTCATAAACTGCCAGAGAGGTGGGAAAAATGTGTTCAAAACAGTGGAAATTATTTTGAATAAAGTATTATTTATCACTTTCGAACAACAGACGTCTTATTTGTATAAAAAAATTCCGGTTTCATACTTCTACACCTGGTATATGTATAGGCTTATATTTCTATATATATTTTTGCAAATTGTATATGTTTCTGAAATTTTGTATATACGATAACGGCATTTTTATTTTTTGAAAAAATCTCACTAGTATCCTATAGATTTCTTAAATGTAATCTTAAATGTACAAGTTGTCAGAAGAGTAGTGCATTCTAATTACGAAACTTTTATTAATAACTTTTTAATAAACAAGAAATAAGAAAGTTAAATTTTTACATATTGTTCGACATTATGATCTTAATAAAATATGTCAAAGTTTTTAATTTTTTAAAGGATTGACTTTATATGAATTCTGTGAAGACCTTTAATAATTTTTACGATACTACTATTTGTATATATAACAGTATAATTTTTACATGTCATGACTTAGCTTCTTCAAAAATGAATTTATTAAAATCAATAGAAAATAATTTAATTTTAAGACAAGATACATATAGCATCCTGACAATATTTCTCATATGACTAAATTCTTTTTTTATGAAATTTTGTAATAAATGTTTTTTTTGCAATAATATATGTATTTTGATAACGTTTAAATTAAAAAGAGAATATTGGACGTATCTAAGCATACACATTTTACACAAATCCGGAATATATTTTGTGAGTGAACGTAAAGGAAATTATTTACCTCAAGAAGACTGTCGCCTACAAGAATCATGAGTAATCGATAACCATGGCGTTCCAAAACACGACTTGCATTTTCAGCTGCGTACATTGAAGTGAAGTCAAACATGGCTACATCCGGTTGTCCATAATGATTTACTGCAAATTCCATATCTACCATTTGATATTCTGTCGAAAATTCCGCTGCTTCTCGTGCATACAACATCAATGCCTCTCGATCTACATTTTCTTTGGCAAGCAATTTCGCAGTATCAGCGTGATCCTAGAAATCAATAATGTATAAGAGAATTAAAAAAAATTATATACGTGTACACACGAATATTTGATATTATATATGCAAGGTGTTCTATTTCAAATGAAATACACCAACTTCGAAACTAACAAGGGGAGGGTCAAATATTAACTCATGGATTTCATTCAACTTCAGATATGTTTTAGTGCTACCCTACACTAATTCATGGACAAGTGGCACGATGCAATATTCAAGCATTCGCGAGAAATTTGCATCGAAAGTTTCTCATGCGCCTTCTATACCGAATTAACGAACAAGATTAGCAGATAGCAGCGTAGTACAGCGGATAAGGCGTAGGATTAAAACGTTGCCCGTTGCATATTCGAATCGTGATTTTTCCAATTTTTTTTTTAATTTACAACATATTACAATGTGTGAATGCATGTGGAGTAAAAAAATTATTATTTAATAATTATTAAATTTAATGTTAATACTTGAAGTGTAATATTTTATATTCGCATACTTTAACGCCTATAACCATATGAATAGTATTGATTCGCAATACAATTAAAAACTCCAAAATTATTTTTAAATCTGCTGTATTTTTATATATCGGAATTCTCTTCGGAATCCTCTTTGAAAGATGTACAAATTTTTAGATAATAATTATCCAAAAAACATTTGAAGCACAACATCGATTTACATCAAACACATTGAATAAAGCTTACAAATATATAATTTTTCCAAATTTGTTAGAGAGAACCAGACGTCATTTACATTCAAAAAAATATTCCTTTCAGTAATTAATTTGAACTGTACGACACGTTATAAACGGTTGCTCAACTGATAATGGAGTGAACCAAACAACCAAATTTAAAGTAAGAGCTACCTATGTCTCTAGTCCCCTCTACCAGATAGGAAATAACGGTTTCCGCAGATAGCAGATATGCTATAATCGAGTTTTCACCAGCAGAAAAACTTCTATAGCAGTATAAAAGCACTGACTAGTCATGTAATATAATGTAAAAATAAAATTTCTTGCAAAATTTTTTAATTTAAAAGTGATTTTTGTGTCTTTAATTGTATTGCGAATCAGTACTATTTATACGGTTACAGGCGTTAAAGTATGCGAATATAAAATATTACATTTAAAGTGTGAACATTAAATTTAATAATTATTAAATAATAATTTTTTTACTCCACATACGTTTACATATTGCAATTTACTGTAAATTTACTGTAAATTTAGATAAAGAAATTTTGAAAAATCAGGATTTGAACATGCAACGAGCAGCGTTATAATCCTACGCCTTATCCGCTGCATTACACTGTTAACTGCTAACCTCGTTCGCTAATTCGGTATAAAAAACGCAAGAGAAATTTTCGATGCAAATTTCTCGTGAATCTCTCTTAAGTATTGCATCGTGCCATTTGTCCACGAATTAGTATTAATATTAGGGGCATAGTACTAAAATATATCTGAATTTAGCAAAATCCATGAGTACACTACCTACCCCTCCTCTTGTAAATGTTATTGAGAAAAATATTATAGATCCAAATTTAGGGTTTTCAGGGGGACATATGATAATATTATTGGCTTAATCCTATAATGGATGCACTATGTTTTTTCTAAAATCAGTTTGAATTTTTTAAATAAAATTATAATTTTTTTTAGTACAAATCGATTCCTAGAATACTTCTACACATAGTAGAAATAAACTAGAATAAAATAATAAAAAATTAAATTTTCCGTAATATTTTATACTTTACCCTAATATTTCTCAGTATGAAATAAGAATTTCATTGAAAAATTTTACGTAGTTGTTTGTCAGTAATAAAGAGTTTTTTTTTGTTCAATTCGATTCAATCTACATGCACACGAACGTTGTTTAACTTTTCGTTAGACAACTTGTATAATACATAATATACAGTAGCAAAAGTTCTGAAACAGCAAATTATTTCAGGAAATTAGTACCTCAGATATTTATTTAAAAATATTTGAAACAAAAGTGTGGTTAAAAAAATATTAGATGTTGATATTTATTTAACCTTGGAATAGCGTTTGACCTTAAGAAGCGTTATCAAGATCAAAATAAAAATCTTAAATCAAAAAACCCTATTTTTCATAGCATATACTTATAATTGATATTGAGACATTTCCGAAACATAGGTTACAAATCTTTCTTTGATGAAAATTTTCTGAGTTATGAATCTTCAAAGTTTAAGTACCGCAGGTATTGGCTCTATCCAAAATGTACCACGTGGATATAGTCCGATCAAATTTACGCTAATTAAAAACTGGATCAATTAAAGACAAACAAAGATCTAGAAGGCTCAAAGGCTATTAACAATAGTAAGACTTTAGAGTTTTTGCTAAGTATAACTGAAAATCTTTATACGCCATTTTCATAATTATCTCAACAAATTAAAATTAGCATAAAATTGACTCATAGGATTCTAAATCAAATATAACAACTTGAATAACAATTTAACGATGATCAATTCTTTAATTGATTTACCAATGAAGCAACTTTTGAATTAAATTGATCATTTAGTTGACATAATACGAGATATTGGGCTGACGAAAATTCTCACAAGATGAGAAACTATCACACGCAATATCCTCAGAATGTGTCTAGATATAGCTTCCGGAATGGAGCCGTGTCTTGAATCAGCGATATGCCAATATCGCTGATTCAAGACACGGCTCCATTCCGGAAGCTATATCTAGACACATTCTGAGGATATTGCGTGTGATAGTTTCTCATCCTGTGAGAATTTTCGTCAGCCCAATATCTCGTATTATGTCAACTAAATGATCAATTTAATTCAAAAGTTGCTTCATTGGTAAATCAATTAAAGAATTGATCATCGTTAAATTGTTATTCAAGTTGTTATATTTGATTTAGAATCCTATGAGTCAATTTTATGCTAATTTTAATTTGTTGAGATAATTATGAAAATGGCACGGTCTATTTATTTTCTTCTTTCTAGCTTGCGACAATGTTATCGGCAGTGTTTATGCTGGTTGAGCAATATCTCTTCTGGGCGGCGCAAATCTCTTCGCTGTTACACTATTTATTCTATTCTGCGGTACTCTCTTTTCACGTTTGTCTTTAAGAAGCGTACCGCGAAAAATCTATTGGTTGAGATTTCGGCTAACGCGTGTCGTGTGAGATGTGACGGCGACTTGGTAGGGGACTGTATATGCACGATTTCAATCTACATGCACACCGATTGAACGCTCATTTCGTCTATTAGATTATAAGCGGGATGAGTGACTACGAATCTACGGTCGATAGAATTAAGGGGACATTCTACTTTCTCGGTTCAAAAAAATTGATTTTCTTTTTATTGTCTTATTCGCGAAAGCATATATTTTCGAGAATATGCCCTTAAATTTTTAGCGAGAAATTCCCAATATTTGCAAAGTTATAGGTCTGAGAGCCGACCTACCTCTCGCAAGTAGAAGCGCGCCGCTCCCTTCTCTTGGCACACTTCTATTATATCTGGTTCAAACCATCTGCTGTATTAACGGCAGACAAACTTTTGGAACGGTGTTTAGGAAACAACACGCAAAACAACAATGAAAGCTTCAACGCGTGCGTGTGGCATTTAGTTCCTAAACACATTTTCACTGGCAGAAAAATACTGCAAATTGCTGCATATACGTCTGCATGTGTCTTCAATTAAGGCTTTTGCACTCTCTTGAAAATAATGGAAGTCATGCAAGTTACAATTGGATCCGCAGCCGTTCAACTTGCGCACAAGCAGGACGGCCAGAGCATCGCGCAAGCCAACTGTCACAGCACCGACGCCTCTAAGAAAAGCAGAATAGCTTGCATCGAAAAAAGAGCCCTTAAGACCGCAGTCTACCAGGAATGAAGACATTTTGTATGCAGCAGACGTAGCTGATTAGGCGTAATTAGTAGCTTTTATATACAAAAGTTCGATACGAAAAACTTTAAATGCGCTTTTCTCAAAACCACTTTTTATACCTGGCGGACACGATTCCAAAAAAACTATTCAATCAATCGGTCTAAAATTTTAACATATGATTCTACATGCCTGTGGCTATTGCATGAACCACGGACGTGTTAATTAATCAATATTTTCCCATTTTTTCATCATAAAAAGACAATAAAATGCTATTTTCTCATGTCTAATGTTTGAAAGTCCGCCATTTTGAAATTTTTCATGCAAACTCTTTCTTCGTGGTTCATGCAGTAGCGGTTCATATACAAATTAAGATTTCTTTTGTATTTTTTTAATAGATTATTCTGACGATCGCAATCATGTCCGCCAGCAAGCATGCAGTTTTTGGAGGCGCTCCCGCAATCGAGAAAAACTTGTATTAATAAACTTAAAAATATATTTAAAAAAATTTTTTTTGTATAATTTGAGGATATTACAATATAATGTCAAAGTTTCAAATTGCTGCGTTATTATTTTGCCATAAAAAAAAGTTCCTGAAAATCAGAAAAATGTTTCGATGAGAAAGTAGAATGTCCCCTTAAGTTTGCCTCATCGCGAATTCACGGTTCGTCAACAGAAGGCTGGACAGCTGTGTATCCACATCATTCGAATTTATGATGGAGGCGTCCCGTATTTACAACGTCTGAATGGAACAGAAAAATCGGGTCGCTGCGCATTCACGGCAGACAATCAGTCTTAAGCTCGCCGCTTCTAAGCGGAATGGATTAGCTGCGTATGACGGCATTGACGGGAATAATAAAGTTACGTATCCATAGCTTTATCTAAAATGGTGTAACTGCGTATCCACAGCATTTTTTCAGAATACTGCGAATGTACAATGGAAACTTTGATGTCGAGAACGGCTATATCTTTTGGTTAATTATTCGAGACTGCTTGTTATCCGTCATCGCAGATTTATATTAATCGTTCTCGGCAGCGTTACCGTTCAGATTGTCTCGTTTATTGCTCCATCAGCTTCAGCGACTGTCAATGCGTTTTCCGGTTACTCGTCAATTCGGCGCTTTGTTGCATGTTTGCTAGAGTATCGCGTGGGATGAGAAGCGACGTGGGGAGTCGATGTAAGCGCCGATTATTTTTTATGTCGGTATACTATTCGAGTGCAATGTTACAAAAGTAAATGTTTGGGTCGGGATATTTTGTAATTGTATCATATATATATATAAAATAATTTTTTATCGACGGTAATTTGAGAGCAGAAAGTTATTTGAATTTGTTAAGAGACTAAGTAGTATCAGTTATCCAAAACACTGCTAAAAATGTTTTCGAAAATGTTCGGTTTTAAGATGGAGCTCATTTCGATTTAAATGTTGGTCATTTTCTACATGAAACTTTTGTTGGTCGATGGATTGATAGAAAAGGTACGATAGAATGGTCACAGATTTTCTGATCTAAATCCGTTAGAATTTTTCTACTGGAAATATTTAAAAAGTAAGGTCTATAAAACGGAATTTAGAACTATAGACGATTTAAAAGAAAAAAGTAAAACGTTTCAGATTCCATTACGCCAGAATTTAAAAAAAAATGTTTTAAATACATTTTACGGTTGTTCGGGATACTATCAAGCAGCAGAAAACTATCTTATTTGTTGGACACTTAATAAAATAATAAATACATCCACAATCTATATAGGCGATAGATATGGCGTATGTACGCATTACATGTAATGTAAATCCAACCGGACTACCTTTACGTGGTAGTGCTAATACTTGCAGTACTAAAACTTTGAAGACTCATAATTCAGAAAGTTCTTACTGAAAATATGGCTTTCGGGTTAATTTAAAAACTTTTCTGAAAAAGCGAACTGGAATATTCACGAAACGTTAGAAAAACAGATTTATGAAGAAGTATTAACAAGTCATATTAAGTATCTATAAATATAGGTCTATAATTTTATTTTATTACCTGCAAAATAACGCCCTTGTCGATTAAACTATGTTTTTTTGCAGTCATAACGAAGTAATGTGTGTCGTCTTTGTAATAGACAATATTTTCCAAGTCAATACCCGTTTCTTGATACAATTCTTTAAAAAACTTTTGATTAAAAATAAAAGCAACACCACTAATCTCTTCCACACGAGCCTCTGCCTCAGTTCGTTTGTTTATAAAATTTGCTGTAATTGCAATAGCCAGTTTTCCTCGAAATTCCTTTCGTTTAAAACCTTCTAAAGTATTTCTTTTGCCATCAGCTCCAATTAATACGTCGAATTCATATTGAGAGACAGGATGGTCTGTTGGCAAAGTTTTCGCTCTCCAGCCAGTCTCTGGAAAAGTCAACAAGATGAAAGTGATTAATTATATTAAAAACAAATAAATAAAAATTATACTTACAGGAAAGTATCTGTAATAAGATTTGACCATAGATTGAGCGCAATATTCATAATTAGATTTTACTCTTAAAATTATCTTAAGTTTATTTTAAAATAGTACAGGGACTATTTCGACTACAGAATATACCGAAACTTTATTTTTATGCTAATTGCTTAGGAAATTGTCTTCAGGCGAATTAACTTGTGAAATTTTCAAGTCGATTTAATACTAGAAGGGCCGAAATTGAAAAGAAGGATCTTCGGAGTTGAAAAGAAGGACCGTAGGAGTCAATTTGGTTCCGAGCATATTTTTTCGTAAATAGTAAATAGAAAGAAACGAAATGTATAAATAATTATAAAATTTAACGTTCTTACAATAATATTACTAATTAATTAAAAATTAATTAAACTGTTATTGTTACATTATATTAATTTTTTTTTTTCAATTTTTGGTATATTGAGTCGAAATTTATAGAGTCGAAATTTTATTTTAATAAAAAAAATGGTTACGGTTATACGCGATAATACACAAATCTTCTTAATAACTTTCTTATTAATTCTCAAATTAATATCTAAAAATCTATGTAATCATTTGCAAAATAATAGAGGACTTTTTTTCAGTTCAGTTTGACCTAATGTATAAATATATAACGGCAGACGGCGTCACTACAGCTACTGTATCGCGCGTGATCATTCATCGATCTTCTTTAATTAATATCTCGAAATTTATTACAAATATCACAAAACGGTATCGAACTTTTATGTTCACCTCAATCCGTTCTACGTTCCCACAAAAATTGCGGAGAAGAATCTGAAAGAACATCCTGTATACACATCTATATACAGGATTTGTATACTATTATGATCAAAAAGTATCGCGTGCGGGAATGGTTCAATAAAACTCAAAATTTAAACTTATTCATCAAAATTTATTTCGTCCCCTTTAAAGTAATTCCCTTACATTATAATGTACTTATGTCAATATTTTTGTCAATTGACTTAAAACGGTGACCACAAAGCGGAAATTTTAGTCGAGGAAAAAGGAGAAACTCGGTGCTACATCAGATGATTTGCCTTCAGAAAGCATCTCTTCGGCCACTTAAACATATTGTTTTGAGCAAAAATTCAACGTTTTCAGAACAATTCGAGAAGTGATGCGTAGCAAGCTATTTTTTAAAACTGCTTGACAAGATCCAAATGATACTGGAATATATTCAATAATGTCCCTAATTTTTAAACGATTATTGAGTACCAAATCTCTGATTTGAGCGACGTGTTGCTAATCAGCTGAAGTAAATGGTCTACCAGAGTATGGTTTATTTTCGACGCGTTCTCTGCCTTCCTTGAATATCTTGTAGCACTCGAAAACAATTATTTTTGATAGATTATCATTACTAAAAGCTATTGCAACATTTTTAACGTTTTTGTAGCAGCAATTCTGTTGCGAAAACAAAATTTAATGCATGTTCTTTGCTCAATTACACTCGACATTTTGGAAGATTTCTGGAGAAAAATTCTTTGCACACAAAACAAACGTTTATTTGCAAACGAAAACAGATAATGACATACGGATTGCAGCTAGATGTCGATGAAAGTCGTACCAACTTGGGAAAAAACGATAACTTGCACGCGCGCAATTAAATAAATAATTCCCGATACTTTTTGATGACAGTAGTAACATATCTATACAGGGTGTCCCAAAACTGGGACCCGTTAAGGACACCCGTTAAGGGTAGATAAGGGGTATAATTTGGAAAGTTCCTCTTCCATTTTTAGATCCGACAATTAGTTCATGAGATATTAATTAATTAAATCTGTCAGTCCTTTAGCGCCCTGAGTGAGCGCTCAAGGACGTAGAACGCCGTGGGCTCCTCAGGGGCCCTGCTTGTCAGTTTCTCTTCCTTTTTTCCTTTTCTTCCTTTTCTACACATACATCTAAAATCATTCACGGTACTCAACCACCGACAAAAAGCATTCAAGTCACCCACACACTAGAAGGAAGCGTACCAAACCTTCCTCCTCCGGCACATAAAGCGCAATCACTCCACCCACTCGCATTAAACACATTCAAATTATCCATGCACTCACAACCGCACACAAAAACAGCCACACATCACCCTCATTGAAAACTTGCCACCCCCTAGTCCCCGTCAGGCACCCACCCACATACCCACTCACTTACTCATCCATATTTATTCTCCTGTGATATAAAAAAAAGGGAGAAAAACGGACAAGTAGGGCCCTTGAAGAGCCCACGGCGTTTTACGGTCCTGAGCGCTCACTCGGGGCACTAAAGGATTGAACTTAATGGAGTATTGTTGTCTAGATTGTCATTTTCTCGGCTTTCTTTGTGATTTTTTAATAATGGTAAGTACGCTGTTTTGTATCGAGATTTTGCAGATATATTTATTCATCTTAGAAGTGTATATACAATATTTTTTTCATCCAAAAATATTAAAAATTGTGGAAGTTATAATTTTTTATTTAATAACTCTTCTAAAAAAGGTATTCCATTGGCTTCCTCAATTTCAGCCGATCCGCTAATCTGAAACAGAGAGGGAAAAAGTATCTTCATTAAGAATGATATAGTTATAACGGAAACTAGGGAGAAGTCTCGATAAATAAAAAATGGCAACACTTCAAATTTCGAATTACTATTTTTTAGTTTTTTTTGTTTATAAAACAAAAAAATTTTTTTTTGTTTTTTGTTTTAATATTTTAGAAAATATTAAAACTCAATATTTTTTAAAATCTCTAGTTCCAGCGATAAAGGCATGTTTACTGAAGATTCTCTCCAAATTTGAAGTCAATCGGTCAAATAAATCTTGAGAATGGAAAAATCATGGAAGCCAGTTTAAAAAAATAAGGTTTCGAGAAAAATGCGTTTAAAGTTTCTCCTATTAATTTCATAGAAAAGTATATACTTACGGTTAATCTGCCAGTTCAGTTCCATACAATAGTCCTTCTTCTTCTCCAAAAAACACTTGTTCGGTCGCCCTTTCTTCTTTGTGAGCGATTTTCACCTTCTTGGCTAGTTCGGATGACCGACGCTCCGAACGTTATATTTTGTCGTTATCTCTGTTATTGATATATAGTTCCGCCTACTGTTCGATAGTCAATCCCAATGATTAGAACACTCGTAATATACTACAGGATCTTTCATTAAAAATAATAACAGCTAAAAACTTGCGATTTCAACTAGCAGCTTCTGACTGAATATTTTTTGGAGCAAATGTTCAGATTATAGCATTCAACGACTCATTGTTATTTTGCGTTTCCGCTCCTAAGCATCTTCGCAATAGTCCTTCCTCCGACAAATCTTCATATATTGGTTTTATAATTTCAAGCACTTTATCAGAAAGTACTGGTTGTTTGTGCTCAAATTCATCTAATTTGCCCGTAGCTTCCGTTCTGCTCCACTTACACCAACTATCTGCTCCAGAGGGACAATACATATGTTTCGGATTATTGTTGGTTAAATTTTATGATAGAAGGTGGCCCAAACAGCATTTTATATTTTATCAAAGGAATGAAAATTTATACGAATCGCTAACCCATAATATTTTTCAGTTCGTGAATTACTTTATCAGTCAACTTTCCTCTCCCTTTACCACCAATACTCTTATTATTTTTTTTAGCATTACGTAATCGCGTGTCCATTCGTTTTTGTACATGCATTCTTTCTTTTACACTGTTACTATAAGATATTGCCATAAGATTGTGCTTCTAAGATTCCCTTCAACGTTTTGTTATCACCATAGCCGACGTATGTTACGTATTTGGCACCATGTTTTTCTTCTGACGACATAAACATCTCGATGATAGCGTTTATCTCCATCTTGCACTATCACTATGGTTTATACTACACTTTTCTTGATGATTTTAGTATCATTCATTGTATTTATTAACGGCCTCGTCTTTTTTTTATTCCACAAATTACAATTTTGACAAAAACTTAATTTTATCACCGTGTCAATAACTTTATTACATATTTTTCGATGAGATTCGAAACACCGAACAAGGAACTAAAACCCCTTTTTTCAAGTTCCAGATCGTTTGTTGAAACATTTTTTTTACCAAAATTAAGAACATGAGAAATGATGAAAAATCATAAAAGAATATCACTTGAAAACAAAGTTGAAAAAATTAGAGTAGTATGAATGTCGCAAAAAGCCAAATTGGCTACCTCAGTCCTTCTAGTGTTAACTTTTAGGCTGCCAGCATATTTTCATTAAAAAAGTGTTTTTTTCCAAAAAAATGTTTCTATATAAGTAACATACACATGGCACAAAATTTTAAGATTTGTGCAGAGCCACAAAACTCTAGCTTTGACGGCAGGGAACGCACGATCAAATATAAAAAATGTTTATTTTCTCAAAATTTTCTCAAATTTGGGGGTTTTGGTATCGCTGATTCCAATTCTGACTATAGATTTATGAAATTTCGAGTCCTAAGTACTATAATGACAACATAAATAAATATAAACATATAGATTCATGCAAAGTCTTTTTTATTTAGTTTTTAATGTTTAATTTTTGTATTTTTTTTTACATTTTTGCTTATTTTATAATTTTTTACTTTTTTATATTTTTAATTTTTTAATATTTTTTAATATATTTATATTTTTTTAATACATTTTATTATTTTCTTTTTATTTTTACTTTTTTTCCGTGATTATGATAAAATTTCTTTCAGATGATAATTTTCAAAGCAGAGTGTTATGCATAATGGAGCGCAACCACGGGACCTAAGTTACAGTTAAAGGATATGTTTCAGCAACGTAAGTGTGAACAAGCGCAAAACGCGAATATCATCAATTCTGAGTTCATTTTTAGACGCAAAATGAATTCTTTTCACTGAACTGAACTTTAAAGAATTCTTTTTGCATCTGAAAATGAAGAATTGACATACGACTGAATTTATATTAATTCTTTTTAAATTCTCTATACTACCTGGGGATGCACATATCTTAAAGAATTTTAAAATATATTTTATTCCACAGTAAGATTATAAAATATTTGTAGGTAACATTGAAATTGTTATTGCAACATAGACGCGCACATTTTTTTTTGTGAATCTGAATAATTTTATTTTTCTTTTTTACTATTTGACGCAAAGGAGGGATGTCAATAAGGCCGTTTTTTGGCACTCGTCAGAATCATTTCAAACTGTGCTATTTTATTCCTCTTGATGGAACTCATAACCTACTAGAACCGTTTATTGTTCAAGTAATTAGGTGCTGAGAATAAGGCACTCTTAGATCTCAGATTTACATGGGATATCACGCATGATTGCAATATCTGCTTCATTTCACTGTGTTATCAATGAGCCACTATCATCATACTTTCTCAAAAACTACTCGTATATATAGTGCATAAAATATATCAAAGCGGTTATTTTATCTCTTTGTCATCACATTGAAATCGAGCTCCATATCAATCAGTACATTTTATTTTCCCCAAGTATGCAAGTAATAATATTGCTTATAAGAAATTGGACGATGAAACTGTGTTTAAAGTTGATTTAGAGAATTCAGAACATTTAGAAAATATGATAAATACTGCTGAAAATATGATAAATATGATAAATATGAAAAACACTGGAGAGGAGCTATTTTTTAATTCCTGTGCGCTTGTAAAACTTAAGAAGCCGAGAGGTTTTTAATTCTGCCAGTTCTATTTGATCTAATCAGATAGAGCTTTATCTTCCCCTGGTTCGGACCAATCTGAAATATTTTCAGCTGCATTTTCAACATATTATGTGTACTGCTGACATGGTTTTTGCTTTAACTGTTCACAATGTCTCAAATATCCCAGATACCATAGAACTGATGCTAAATGCGCACAATAACCGACCATTCTAGTGCCTACTTTACACTAGCAGTACCATGATGTAATTGGATTGATGCCTTCACTATATTCTATCCACAGGTTATACACCTTTAATGAAGTGTGACGCAATTGTAGTTGAAGACGAATGATGTTTCTCTCTTGCCCGTGGGTGAAAAATTAGTATATGCCATCATCAGCTATGTGCTCCTCTATGTAACAGAGTCGCGGCGATGGCGCGAAGCAGCGTTGATAGGCGGACGCCTGCGAGTATCGTGGCGCCTAGGACACGGCCACCCGCCGTATTCTACCCGTATGGAACACAGAGAAATACGCGATCTCTCACGGAGACTCGCGTAAGAGCGATAGAGATTCTCTAGCAGAGAATCAGCGAAAACAAGCCTAGTGAAGGTTTGTAATAAGAGGTCGGCGGAGGCCGACTAACACGGAGCGTCCGACGGCTTGAGAAAAAACCAATACTTCGGACTTAGCCAATTTAGATTGGAGCATTCCGACTCCGAAAGTATATAAGCGCGACGGCTCTACAAAAAGAATCGGTATAAGATTGATGTATCAAAGGTGAGCGCTATGGCTCAAACTCGCCAAAGAGATGTGTTCAGGCAGACTTTAAGACACAAAAACGCAACAGATAATAGCAAAATAACCAAGCTCTTGTGTTCGCATACAAGATAAACGAACTCTCTCTATGCAAGACAAGCTTGCGATAATCACCGTGCTTAAGTCTGGCGGCAGAGCGCGAGGCTCCGGCATCCACCACTCGGCACCCGAAACCGCGCGAGTTTTATCGCCCAACTTATAAGTACATTATTATACTAATATTATTTATACTAGTATTATTATACTTAATATTATTATACTAATAATTACATTATTGCTTGCATATTTGGTAAAAATAAAATGTACTGATTAATATGAAGCTCGATTTCAATGTGATGGCAAAGAGATAAAATAACCGCTTTGATGTATTTTATGCACTATACATACGAGTAATTTTTGAGAAATTATGGTGATGGTGATTCATAGATAACAGAGTGAAATGAGGCAAACATCGCAATCATGCGTCATATCCTATGTAAATCTGAGACCTAAGAGTGCTTCATTCTCAACACCTAATTATTTGAACAACAAACGGTTCCAGTGGGTTATGAGTTCCATCGAGAGGAATAAAATAGCACAGTTTGAAATGATTCTGATGAGGGCCAAAAATGGGCCTTATTGACACCCCCCCCCCCCCCCCCCTTTCCTGATATCATTAATTTTGTAGTATAAAACTATACTTTGTTATATGAATTATTTAATATAATTTTTCATACGAATTACTTTGTATTATAGTTTTCTTATCCGGATTATTTTTTACTACAATTTTTATACGAAGAGCAAAAACTTGACGCTTTTTTACCTTTTTTTAAAAGGTAAGTTTTTTGGAATATCACCCATTTTTGTACATGAGCTACATTAAACATTGTAATCTTGTGTGTGTGTAAAGTGCATTGATAAAATAATTTTCCTTTTTTATTTTAATAAGGCTATATATTTTTAACATTTATTCATATATTATTATACATATACGAGTACTTTTTTCATTTTATCCTATTATTTAAAATATATAATCAATTCAATGAAGATTGAAATGAAATATACATATCAGTTATTGCAAAAAAGTGTGAATATTAATAAAAATTTTTTTTTGTTAATTACTATACTTGTAGAAAAAGAGTTCCCCATCTCTACCCCCATTATAGTTTTGTTTATTAACATATGAAATGGTCTTCTTTATTGATTCAATTGTACGCAAGAAAATTATATAAATAATCTTAACATTTCTATTATTAATTTTTACTATAGTTTGTAATGCACATTATTTTTTAAAGTCATTTTTTGCATTAAATATGTATGTATCCTTTATTGGTCCCCAGTATGGGGTTACAATATCTATAACAACTTTTCTCCTCGCTACACATACACACCTTCGCATACATACGCACACACCTTACCTTTTCCTTTTAATCTTACATCTAAATCTTACATCTAACTTTATATCTAACTTAACCTAACTTAACCTATAGCGTGGACCTCCGTTTCCTTCTCTCCTCTCTTTCTCACCCACTTACTCAACCCCTTTCTCTCCCATTCTTCTCCATTCCTCCAACCTTTTCATCCACTCCTACCCTCCTCCAACCCACAATACTTACCTCCACTTCACCTTCACATATTCTGCATCTCCTCTTCTCCTCACCTTCCCAATACATACTCTCCCTTATCTCATTCCCCATTCTAAACCTTATCACTCTCCTCCACTTTTCTTCTGCCCACCACTTATCTAAATATTCCGCTATCCCTTCTCTTTTCACAAAATGATACTATTTATTGCTTCTTGACCTCCTAATCTTTTTCCACCCTTCTCCCC
>NW_022639482.1:778372-789218 GCF_010583005.1 Odontomachus brunneus
CCCCCCTCTCTCTCTCTCTCTCTCTCTCTCTCTCCCCCCCCCATAAACAATTTCCTTTCTTTCTCCCAGCTCCCTACGATCTTGCCCTTTTTCCACCTCTCTCATTTCCTCCCAACATCTCCTTGCCATTACCCTTCCTTCTCCCTTCTCCGGTCTCCTCTAAAAATTCCAAGCCCTCTTCCCTGCGCTTCCTCTCATCTTCTCCTTTCCACCTCCTCCCTTATCATATACCCCGGTGTTCTTCTCTCAACTCCCATTGTCCACTTCACAAACCTTTCCTGAACTTTCTCCAACTTCTCTCTCTCCCTCAATCCCCAAATCTCTGCTCCATACCCCATCACTGTCCACACTAATCTATCGAACAGCCATAACCTTCTTTTCCAATCCTTCCCCCATATTCTTTTCCCTATTCCCCAAACCTCTCTCATTACCACCGCTGCCCTCTTTTTCCTATCACTCACCTGCGCTTCCTGCCTTCCATTTCTCTTCAAAACATGTCCTAAATATTTAAACTTCTTCACCTTCTCCAATTTCTTTCCCTTCCACTTCTAGTCATATCTTTCCTCTCTTCCCCCCTCCATTTCTTCACCAACTCCCAAACCCTTTACTCTGTCTTGCTTCCATTACCTCCCTTTCCTCTTCCTCTTAAAAAGTCTTAAAGCCTCTTATACTCTTTCTTCTTCTCCCTACATCCAATCTTGGCTCTCTCGCTCCCCTCCTCCACCTTCTCAACTCTCTTCTTACCTCCTTCTTCTTTTCCCTGCATTCCTCACTCCACCATCTTCTCTTGTCTCACCCCCTTTTACCCCTCTCCTTCTCCCTCTCAAAGTTTTCTTTATCACTTCCACCATCTCCTCTTGTCCTCCTTTCCTATCTGTCTGAATCCTCTCTAATTCCCTTTCAAATTTCTCCCTTCCTTCCTCATCGCCATTTACCTCTACTTACTTTCCCGCTCTTCCCATCTTCCGCCTTTCCCTTCTCCTAACCTCCCCTCTCAGCTCCACGATTATTAGGTGATGATCCGAATCTATCTCCTCATCCACCTACATCCTTATCACCTCTCCCAATATCTCCCCACACCCCAGTATATAATCAATCATTAACTTCCCATTTCCTCCCGTATACGTAACCCTTCTCCCTTCTCCTCCATTCTCCATCCATTCTTCCAATCCTTCTAGCTTCCTTCCTATATCCCCATTTACATGCACTCCTACCATCACCCATTTACATCCTTCTCTAATAATTTCCCCTTTTATCCTCCCTTTAACTTCCTCCCCCTCTTCCTCTAATTCTATCTCCCCTACGTCCTTCTTCGCTCCCATTAACATCCTCCCTCTCGCCCTCACCTTCCTGTTCCTTCTTTTTGCCATCTGTAGTTTCCATCTATATTCGTTCTGTAGTCTGTCCTTCAATCTTTCCCAACCCTTCTTCTCTAACCACGTTTCATCACCACCTCCCATCTCTTCACCCTCATTCAGAATTCCTTGTCCTTGTTTCCCAATTCCGCCACATTCCAAAACGCTACTTTCCATTCTTCCTCCCGCCCGCTCCCCTCCCTCCCTTCCTTCTTCCTCCCCTCCTCCTCTCATCTGATTCCTCCTAGATCTCACCTCACTTCTCTTCCCCGTCACTCTATCTCAATCTCTCCTCCTCCTAACTCCACCACTTCCTACCTATCTGTATTCTTCCATATCTTACCCATACCCTCCATCTCTTTTCCCTCTTTCTTCTAGCAATCTCCTTCAAATTCCACTTCATCTTCCTTTCCTTCCACGTTAAATCATTTCTTATCCACACCCTCCTCTTTTCCCTCTCTCTTCTAGCAATCTCCTTCAAATTCCACTTCATCTTCCTTTCCTTCCACGTTAAATCATTTCTTATCCACACCCTCCTCTTTTCCCTCTCTCTTCTAGCAATCTCCTTCAAATTCCACTTCATCTTCCTTTCCTTCCACGTTAAATCATTTCTTATCCACACCCTCCTCTTTTCCCTCTCTCTTCTAGCAATCTCCTTCAAATTCCACTTCATCTTCCTTTCCTTCCACGTTAAATCATCTCTTATCCACACCCTCCTCTTTTCCCACTTCTTCTTCCTCCTCATTATCTCCTTTTTCCCTTCCAGTTTCTTCATTCCAACCCTTACCCATCCACCCCCTCTCCCTATTTTCTTCACCTCCCTTATGTTCCCCTTTATCCCCATCCCCCTTATAATTTCTTTTATCCTCCCCTCTACTTCCTTCCCCTCTCCCTTCATCCCTTTCACTATTATATTTCTCCTTCTTTCCTCTCTTTCTCTCATCTCCACCCTCCTTTCCATCTTTCTCATCTCTTTCACCAGCTCTCCTCCCTCTCACTCCTCTTCATCCGTAACTCTCATCAATTTCTCTTCTTTCCTCTCTATTCTCTCCTCCAGTTTCTTTATTCTTCCTCTTATTCTTCTTCTTCTTATTCTCTCTTCTCCACGTTTCCTCCTTCTCTCCCATTAATCTCCTTATCCCCTCTAACTCCTCCCTCATTTCTTTCCTTTGACTGTCTATCTCTTCCCTCATCTCTTTTATTACTTTCACCATTTCCCTCATACCCTCTTTCATTTCTTTCCTCCAATCATCCAGTTCCCTCCCTCTTTCTAGTTCCTCCATCTCACCTCCTCCCTTCTCTTTTTGTGGCGACCTCAATGTCTTCTTCTCTTTCTTAAAAACGCACCATTCCTGCTTTTTCCTAGCTCTCTCCTCCTCCTCCTCCCTTCCCCGCTGCTCCTCCTTCTTCTCCCTCTTCCTCTTAAACATCTCCTCCAACATCCCCACACTTCCTCTCCTTTCCTCCTTTAACAAACCTCCTCTCTCCTTCTGCATTGACTCTCCATTCCTTTCCTCCATATCTCTCTTCTCCAATCTCTCCTCTTATCCTCTCTTTCTGATCTTACTATTTCTTTTCTTCCTATTCCTATCTATCTCATTATCCTATCATTCCTATCTATCTCTAGTCTATGCTCCTGCTTACCTCTGCCTGCCACCCCACCGCTACCTTCTTCGCTTTCCAGTTCCTGCTCACTCATCCAGATGTCTCTCACTCCTTCTCTATTCTAACCTCTCCTGCCTTCCAACTTCGTCCTCACTTTTTCACCCTTTCACTCTTCCTTCCCTGTCACCCACACATTCCCACACTCCCCTCACGATCCCTCTCTTCCTCACACTCACACCTCAACACCAATCCTTTCTCTTTCTCTCACACTCTCTCCACACGCTTAACTTGCCAGTCATCCAATACACCGGAAACGGAAATCATCTTTTGCATTAAATATATTGTTTTATTTTTCTTGGATTCTTATTTAAGATATGTCTAATACAGATAGAAACCAAATATTCTTATCAGTTAATGCAAAAAACATGAATGTCAATAAAAAGAACAATCTAATTACTATATTTAGTATAGAAGAGATCCCACCTCTCCGTTATTCATTTTTGTTAATTGTTTATATGAAACGGTCCTCTTTATCGTGATATTATCGCAGAACAATGCATTATTATTACTTTTATTAAATTACATACAACACGAATCCAAAGTATATTCTAGAGATATCCTAAAATGTATCTTAGAAATATCTCAGAAATATCTGAATATTTCTAGGACATCTCTGGAATACATGTTTTATATTTGTGTTGTATATAATTTAATTTAAGTAACGTTATCTAAATAACGCTCAGAGATGCCGTTCGGAAGCAACAAAATAAGCCATTTTTATCTCTTGCCATTTTTCGGTAAAGTTGATAAAATTCGAGTAAGAATTTATTGAAACCAATAATTTTGTAGATATTTCCACAAATATCTTAAAAAATAGTCGTATGAAAAAATTTTTCAAACAAAAGTTGTTTGTTTTTTTACATATAATAAAATTCCGTAATAAAAAAATGCATATTTCTATTTAAAAAAGCAAAGTTGACCTTGACCTGACCTTGGCGATGCTACGCGAAGTCAGACTGACCAGACTAATGAATAGATCACTTAAAACTTTTGTAGGAAACTTTTTTTTTCGTAAATACTTAGTTTTCGAGATATTTCACCAGTCCGGGACTTTTTACTTACCCTGTATGTAATGTTTGTATACTAAAACACAATAATTCTAAAATATTTTACTGATTACTTACTGCCATCCTCCTGATTGTTGGGTGGCTGAATCAGAGAATCAAAGCTCACATTCTCATGGAACTCAATGCCGAGGATCAAAGCAACTTTTAATAAGATACATTGCAGTTGCCGGATACTGATATGATCAATGGAACCAGCACAAAATTTTCCGAAGAACTTCTTTGCACCCAAACCTCGTAGATCCTGGATAACGAAAGGCCACAGATGCAAAACATTGTTTCTAGACATCCGGTCTCTTTTCTCTATAACAACAACTTTGGCACCTAACAATTGTGCCTCTATGGCCGATCGTAAACCACATGGTCCTCCACCAATAATCAGGATCTAGATAAACAAACAAAAAAAAACATTCATAACATTCTATGATATCACGTACTCAAAATAGGATAAACTACATGATCTATAATAAAATTTTCTTCATTTAATAACGTTACCATTTTTTCCCATTAACAAGAACAACAAATCCAATAAGAGAATCTGATTTCCATTGAGGAGAATTCTCCTATTGAACAGAACGAATACGTTCTTAAACTCATTAAAAAAGACGGACAATCTTTCTATTCATGATTCACATGTTCTTTTTTTCCTTTACGGTTAAGTTGCATTAGATTAGGTTAAATTAAATTATATGCATGAGTATATATAGTTCTAGAACTCACAACTTTAATTTTATCAAAAGATTCTTCAAGCAATTTAGAGACAAATTTCTTTAGCAAAAATGTCAAAAAATATCATTGTTTGTGGAGACTTTCAATTTTCATAATATTAGATACAGAAATGAATTCTTTCCAATTTTTTAATAAACTCAAAACTTTATTCAAAAAAATTAAGAGATCAATCATCGAAATGTTCTTCATTATTGTTGATGATCGTACATCATCTTTTGAGCATTTTACAAATACTGCAACATAAACTTTACGATTTTAAGGCAATAAAGTTATCAAGATATTTCAGATATTGTAAACTTTCTCGAAATATATCTACAATATAGCAATATAACAATTTATATTATAATTCAAAAAGAACATTATAATTCAAAAGAGATATATCTACATACAGAGTGTATCAAAAAGGTAAGATCAACTAACTAGGTGAAAGAAATGATCTTAAGGAATTTCCCTAGTGCGTCAGATAAAAAAATTTCGAACTTTTTAAACGCATTTTCTTAAAATTTAACTTCTTAAAAATAATATTCCAAAGTATTATAGCTAGTTTCTAAGTACTTATAAAGATATAAGTCCCGTAGCCGCGCTGCGCACAAATATGATGAATGCGTTCGGCGGTCGGTCAGAAGGAGCTCTTGGTTGAATCTATTGTTGTTCTTAGAATTTAGTCTCCCGTTATCTCGTATGTTAGTATATCAGAGAAATGTAATACCTGCTACAAAACTATACATTTAGTACATTTTCGGCTTTGAAATAGATTACGTTTGAGTTCAGACACATTAATAGAATAGGAAATCAATGGATAGGAAAGGTAGCAGAGGTGACCGGGCCCGAGCGGATAGACAGCGCAAAAACAGATTACTGGCAATCGTTATTCACACGAGGATGAAACTAATTTTACTAATACATCGGCTAAAAAATTACTACTTTCGGGCGATAGAGAAATCACTGTCGATAATACGCACGCTTATCGCATTTTACTTTTTTCTTTGTTTTTCAACAATGAATGTTTTAGTGAACTGCAAAAAATGTAATAAAGATATCATGTTCAAGGAAGCAAACCCACGAGGATTAGGATTCAAAATTGCTGCGATGTATGAGTGCGGTACAGCATACAGGGTCCGCCAAAACCCGGACAAAATGAACAATTTATTTAAACAAAATTCTATTCGTCAAAATGTAAAAATTACAAAAAAACTTTTTGTACATTATTAATAAAAAATTTTGGACAACACTTCGAGAAATAAGTATGGAGAAGAAGGAAGACTTTTCAGGACTATGTGCACGAAAAGGTTATAATGGCAAATCGAATTAAAGTGGACAACAAAGAGATATTAGAATACATAATCAATAGTGTTCCGAATGTGAACTTGCGAGGTATGGTGAGAGTGCAAGAGTTCACCACAAGAGAACAGATTACAAGCTTTGCATAATATTCGGTTGGAAGATCGAAAACCTACGACTTCATTTAAGAGTAACGAAATCAATGCAGCAGTTAAACATAGAAACAATAAGAACGTTACAGACGTTAATCGTAAATGATAGGTGTAAGGTAAGAAGTAAAAATAATCGAAAATATAGAATAATTAAGAAATATTTTAATTGCGGAGAGAATGACCATGTAAGTATGAATTATCCATCAAAAGATAAAGGTACTGAGTACTTCGAGTGTGGCAAGCACGGGCATGTGATGTCGAAGTGTTCTGCTATGCGGAAAATAACGACGAATTCTTAGGCAGTAACTTATTTACAACAGCTGAAGAACGCGAAAGATTAGTGAACGATGTTCTAATAGCAATAATAGATACGAGAAGTGACCTTACGATAATGTGTGCGGGCGAATTTATTAGAATAGGATCACCATCTCTTAAGGGAATGCTAAACGCGATCCCGAACTTCGAAAGCGTCAGTAATGTAGTACGCGTCGGTTTAGGACAGACGCTAGATGGCAGCGTATGTTCGACGCGGCCCCATCAGTAATGCAATTTCGATTCCACGCACGCAGCGCAGAATTGCCAGATCTAAGATGCAGCGTTGTTCTCCCTCCGCTTCCCAGCGAGAACGCTGACGTCAATTCGACATCGGTTAGATGTCGAATCGACGTCAGCGTTCTCACTGGGTATGCCTTATATACACTGCATCATATTTTCGCTTCGTATAAAAAATTGTGAGTGCGTATGTAGAAAATTAAAGTTATTTTGCACGCAGTAAACATTAGTGAATATTATGAGGCCATCAGATTACGACTTAAAGTGCTATATAAAAAAAAATAGTGAAAAATACGATTTAGTTGCACGCATGCAAACGTGTATCTGGGGCCCGATTCCTGACGGCGTGCGAGTGAGATGCACTTGCGAAGATCTATAATTCATGTTACATATACTATAGATTTTCGCATGCGTATTTCGCTCACATATCGTCTGCAATCGAGCCCCTGGAAAGATTCTCATCAGTATGCTAAAGAGGATATACGCTTTGTGCGTGATGAAAATCAGCGCTCTCTCTCTAGGGAAATGTTGGAAATACAATACCGCTCCTCTCTACCGTAATGATGAGGAGCCCCAAATACACGTCCGCATGTGTGCGAGCAAATCATATTTTTCACTATTTATTTCATCTAGTCCTTCAAGTCATTATCTGATGGCCTCGTAATGTTCACTAATGTCCCCTGCGTACAAAATGACTTTCATTTCCTACGCACGCATTCAGCATTATTTATATGAAGCGGAAATATGGCGTATGAAAGATAAATACAAAATTTTTGTTCGTTTTTTATACTATATTTATGGGCTGTTTTGTATACATTGACATCTCTATTTTTACTCTGTAAAAGCATTTTCAATTCTATGCAGCCGTATGGAAGAATAGTGAAAAATAGATAATGTCGGTATTCAGCATCTCCTTAATCTTAAGCCAATAGTTTTTCGCAGGATAAATAAGAACAGAGCATGACAATCGGTGAATTTCGTGCGAATTTATTGGTTAACTGGAATCAAAAGAGGAGAACGTACTAGGTGGCGGCGGGACGCTGTGCGTTTGGAACCTGCGTATCTTTTCGTTGCAGAGAGAAAAAAATATTGAAAGCGCGATTTGCTAGACCGGCACTCGAATCCGGGTTTTTCGCTTATGTTTTTCGCTAAATTACTGAGCTACTTAACGCTCCACGCTCACGACGCTCCACACTCTCCTCTTTCTAGATAACGCTCAGAGATGCCGTTCGGAAGCGACATCTCTGGCGCGATCCCGAGCGCACGGCGACTACAGAGGGAAACATTCTTACTATACCAAACGGTACAGCTGTCAGTCTCTCAAAGTCAAAGGTTACTACTCTTTAAGACTTGCTATCCATATATGCCGGTCTTCACCGTTGCCCCTCCTCATATGGTGCAAATCATAGAAAAAGCCCCGGGGTCAAATTTTTTGGCAGCCCCCGGGTGCTTGGACACGTTTTGCAACGCGCCGAGAGGAATTCCATTATAGAAGGAGGAGGGCATACTTGGTAACGGCGAGACGCCGCGCGTATCCTCTTAAAGTAAAATTAATCTATACAACATTCTTTTGATTCGATAACTGCTTCGATCTTCGATCTTGAAGCGCTGGCACGTTCTCTGCAACGCGTCCTTGTCCAAATTGGCAAATGCCGCCACGATAGCGACCTGGAGAGATGTCACGTTGGGATGTCTCGACTTGTTGGTCACTCGTTCAATAACGCTCCACACGTAGTAGTCCAACGGATTCAAATCTGGACTGTTCGGAAACCAGAATTCCTTAGACCAAAACACAGAAGTAAATTATAGCGAGCAACTCTGCTCATCATAGCAGCCTCGAAGAGCATTTGTCGAACTTTTATCACATAGTACTTAAAGCATTCTCTTCAGCAATTCGACACATTATCAGTGTCACTCCCAATGTTTTTGCCAATTTCGTCAAAGGCAACTTTCTGGTTTTCTGAAATAAGCTCTTGAATCCTTACCGACTTTTCCTTCGAATGGCTCTTCTTCGTCGGGTTGGTAGAATCTTTTTTCGGATGTCTCTGAAGTCAAATTTTTAGCCGCAATATCATATATGGTCGATTTCGGGTACGCGAAGAACCAAATAATTTCGGTCTGCCAACGTCCAACGCGAAGACCTTTTGTTATCGTCCCTCTTCGGTTATACTCCGCACTCAATCTTATCTACTTGGACATTTTTAGGTTATGTATGCTTACTACAAACATCTGACTTGCCCGAACGTCAACAACAACCTACCGCCGAAGTCAAATGAGACGAAAAATTCAAATTTAAATTTGTTCAGATTTTGGTGGCGGACACTGTATATAAAGTCTTGTTCTTCGATTAATAGTGCTTATGAAATAAACTGTAGAATTGTGATAATAATGGCATTGTTAGGAATTGGCAATGAAGGACTGAATTTATTCTGCGGTTTAATATTAGGACCTTGAATAAGTTCTCGCTGATTTTTCGTGAAAATTAATGCTTTATTTAAAAAAAGTCGTAAAAAGCATGTCAATGAAAGTATTGTCCATCGTTAGCCACTACTTTTTCCCATCTTTCTGGCAGCATTTCAATTCCACAATTTTTTACGTGGTACGTTGAAGATGGATTTTAAAAACTTTCATAGGTATTCTCGATTTGAATCGATATAACGTCGAAGCGAAGAAATTAGAGTATGTTTTGTGTGTTAAAAAAAGGATGAGCACACAATTGAGAAGTGAGAAAAATAAAAACAAACGCATTGAAGGAAAGAGCCCTGGTAAATTAATAAACGATCCACACAGTGGATCGAACAATGCTAAAGCGCGGACATGGACCAAAAAAAATTTTCCGTAATATTCATTGTTAAATAAAAAATTTGTAAATAGTTGTAGTAGTTTGTAAATAGTTGCAAGCAATTAGAAATGACCGATTTTTCAAAAAATATCTTTAATATTTATGTCAAACATTACTTAAAACCTTATAACTCAGATGGATTTCTTGTCCTATCATTTTATCCATAAAACTTCAAGACAGTATAGTTCTTCCATATTCAAATATTTAGATACCAATTTTTCACGTGTTAATAATATACATTTTCAAGGAAGAAAAATGTTTATGTGGAATATGTAAACATTAGTATGAAGAAAATGGCGGCCATTCTTTTGTGTCCAAAAATATCGCATATGATAATCAAATTGAAGTATTCATATAAAAAAATGGCTGCGAGATGCCAAAATTCTGTTCATTTCACATGTTTAAATAAACTCTCTATTTCACGAATTCATTGATTTCGGCTGCCCGTAGGTGCCCGTTCATGAAAATTTCAGGTAAAATGTAGGACAAAAATGCCTTGGGGTGATAATTACGAGAAGTATCACTGCACTGATTTCGCAATTTTTCAAGTTTTTTAAATCATAGATTATTTGTGTTATATATATTACCGTGTGTGTGTATGTGTATAATGTGTGCACGCATGTGTGAATGTACATTTACATATTTAATACTTGCAAAATGAATCGAAATATGGGGAAAAGAGAACATCGAAGAACTTGTGGAGACAAAAATACAACAGATGAAATGAAATAATTATGCATACATAATAAAGAAATATATACCTCAGCAATTGGAATAATTGTTGTATGCAACATTGCAACTTTACAATATTTGCAATATTTTAATATTGCAAATAGACAACAATGTTTAAAAACACTCTGCTAATACCACCAGTATTAGTATTAACTAATATGCACCACGAGGAGGTAGCATGGTCGGATTTTGCATATCTGTGTATGTATGTATGTTTGGTGTGTGTTGTGTGTATCACACAAAGATAAGGACCCCATGATTCGTCACTCTCGTAGTATTTAACGACTCCAAACCTTCTCTGCTGTGCATATGTGCGTGCGTGCGTGTGTATATGTATGTGTGTGTATACAGGGTGTTCAAAAAGTCCCGGACCGGTGAAATATCTCGAAAACTAAGCATTTTAGAAAAAAATGTTTCAGATAAAAGTTGTGGCGTTTAAAAAGATGTATTTACTGATCACATCAGTTTGACCTT
>NW_022639482.1:789577-791642 GCF_010583005.1 Odontomachus brunneus
ACCTTGACCTGACCTTCGCTACGCAACCCAAGGTCAAACTGATGTGATCAGTAAATACATCTTTTTAAACGCCACAACTTTTATCTGAAACATTTTTTTCTAAAATGCTTAGTTTTCGAGATATTTCACCGGTCCGGGACTTTTTGAACACCCTGTATATGTGTTTGCGTATGTGTGTGCGCGTGTGCATACGTGTGTATATGAGTGGGCGTGTGTGTGTGTCATAACAAGGAATTTTGAAAATATAGAACAATATATTCATGTAAAGTGGACAGAATAAAAATCAATGAAAGCATTTTCAATTATTTCAATTACTGAACTATACACTTCTTTATTATGTATGCATAATTATTTTGTTTCATCTGTTGTATTTTAATGAAGGATAATCTAACTTTGCAGAAATATTAATTTATTAGAAATTATTATTTTATTAAAAATTATTTGATTATAAATTATTTAATTAGAAATCCCAAAAAAATAGAGCTTTTTGTGAAAATAAAATTGAAATACCTCTTTTGCCGAAAAAAATCGCGTTGCCTACACTTATATCTTAATAATTCATAAATATTAAGAGTGAATAAATTATAGTTAAAATAAAAGTTGTAAGATTTTGAGAGAAACATAAAATAATAATATCATTACCTTGAAATTATTCTTTCAATGTTATTTCAAAGTCAAATTTGATATTTTACATTATTAGTAATATTTTACATTATTAGTAATATTTTATTTTACATAAATATATTCCTTAGGTTATTTTGCGTAGAAAAGTATTAGAATAAAATTACCGAAAACTGAGTATTTTCCGAGATATTTCACCATGTCCGCGCTTTTCTATACTTTCGATTCACTGTGCGCCGTGCGCTCGAGATCTGCGTATCTTTTCGTTCCAGAGAAAGAAAAATATCGAGAGCGCAGTTTGCTAAGCCGGGATTCGAACCCGCTTGCCGGGCGACTGCTCTAAACCACTGAGCTATCTGACGCTCCACGCTCACGACACTCTCCTTTCTCTAGATAACGCTCAGAGATGCCGTTCGGAAGCGACGTCTCTGGCGCGATCCCGAGCGCATGGCGACTACAGAGAGAAACAATGTTACTATACTATGAAGTCGTCATTGACCCAATAGCCAAGCAATTCATCGGCATGTGAGACTATAAGCGATTGCGGATCGTCAAGCGTAATCATGAGGCGACGAAGGAGCCTCGCATAGCCAGCAGAAAAACTCGGAACGAGTTTCATAAAAAAAATGAAAATGTTCTACACGGCTCTAAAATAGCTAATTAAAATAGCTAATTAACTGTAAGTGAATTTCAAATTGTATACTAAAAATATGTAGACAATAATGAAACTTGAGGCATAATAAAACCATGGAGGCATAGTTGATAATTTTTTACAACCGTGTTTTGCTGTGTAACAAAATATTATGCAATAATTACTGATGTATCTCGTCGTATGCTGTTATAAGTTGTTATATTAATTTCAGCTGAAAGTTGCTAGATATTGTTTAATGCATTCACTGTGCTCTCCACGACTGACAAGGGGAGGGCCAGATTATTAAATAATAATTTTTTTACTCTACATATGTTTATATATACTGCAATATTTTTGTAAATGTAGATAAAAAAGGAAAAAAATTAGAAAAATCAGGATTCGAACATGCAACGCGCAGTATTCTAATCCTGAACTTTATCCGCTGCACTACGCCACTATCTGCTAAATTCCTTCGCTAATTCAATATAGAAGGCGCATGAGAAACTTTCGATGTAAATTTATCGCAAATGGTTAAGTATTGTATCGTGCCACTTGTCCACAAATTAGTACGGAGTTGGTACTAAAACATATTTGAAGTTGAGCGAAATCCATGAGAGCACTACCTAGCCCTTCCCTTGTGAGTTGCAGTTTTTTTTACGAGGGCTGCTCCGTAAGTTTTGCGACTTGACAACACTGGCGTTGCTAGGTAAAATCTAACCTTACCATCAAAAAGTTTGACAGTTTGGAAGATTTTTTTACTCGAAACGTTTTGTCGTACGGAGGCTACTTGTATTGTTTACAGTGACTTGAAAA
>NW_022639482.1:791652-791729 GCF_010583005.1 Odontomachus brunneus
CCGTCCGCGCCGCCCGCGCCGCCCGCGCATTTCGCAGCGTGATTTTTTAGTCACAGCTGCAAACTCTAATTCTGCAA
>NW_022639482.1:791739-791841 GCF_010583005.1 Odontomachus brunneus
CCGATATTATATAATTTTTCTATCTGCTTTCGATAGATCATTTTACCGATACGCGGCGGTTTTCGCGACCGTTTTTTCGCGGCGGTTTTTGCGGCGGTTTTC
>NW_022639482.1:791851-795152 GCF_010583005.1 Odontomachus brunneus
AAATATATTCCTTAGGTTATTTTGCGTAGAAAAGTATTAGAATAAAATTACCGAAAACTGAGTATTTTCCGAGATATTTCACCATGTCCGCGCTTTTCTATACTTTCGATTCACTGTGCGCCGTGCGCTCGAGATCTGCGTATCTTTTCGTTCCAGAGAAAGAAAAATATCGAGAGCGCAGTTTGCTAAGCCGGGATTCGAACCCGCTTGCCGGGCGACTGCTCTAAACCACTGAGCTATCTGACGCTCCACGCTCACGACACTCTCCTTTCTCTAGATAACGCTCAGAGATGCCGTTCGGAAGCGACGTCTCTGGCGCGATCCCGAGCGCATGGCGACTACAGAGAGAAACAATGTTACTATACTATGAAGTCGTCATTGACCCAATAGCCAAGCAATTCATCGGCATGTGAGACTATAAGCGATTGCGGATCGTCAAGCGTAATCATGAGGCGACGAAGGAGCCTCGCATAGCCAGCAGAAAAACTCGGAACGAGTTTCATAAAAAAAATGAAAATGTTCTACACGGCTCTAAAATAGCTAATTAAAATAGCTAATTAACTGTAAGTGAATTTCAAATTGTATACTAAAAATATGTAGACAATAATGAAACTTGAGGCATAATAAAACCATGGAGGCATAGTTGATAATTTTTTACAACCGTGTTTTGCTGTGTAACAAAATATTATGCAATAATTACTGATGTATCTCGTCGTATGCTGTTATAAGTTGTTATATTAATTTCAGCTGAAAGTTGCTAGATATTGTTTAATGCATTCACTGTGCTCTCCACGACTGACAAGGGGAGGGCCAGATTATTAAATAATAATTTTTTTACTCTACATATGTTTATATATACTGCAATATTTTTGTAAATGTAGATAAAAAAGGAAAAAAATTAGAAAAATCAGGATTCGAACATGCAACGCGCAGTATTCTAATCCTGAACTTTATCCGCTGCACTACGCCACTATCTGCTAAATTCCTTCGCTAATTCAATATAGAAGGCGCATGAGAAACTTTCGATGTAAATTTATCGCAAATGGTTAAGTATTGTATCGTGCCACTTGTCCACAAATTAGTACGGAGTTGGTACTAAAACATATTTGAAGTTGAGCGAAATCCATGAGAGCACTACCTAGCCCTTCCCTTGTGAGTTGCAGTTTTTTTTACGAGGGCTGCTCCGTAAGTTTTGCGACTTGACAACACTGGCGTTGCTAGGTAAAATCTAACCTTACCATCAAAAAGTTTGACAGTTTGGAAGATTTTTTTACTCGAAACGTTTTGTCGTACGGAGGCTACTTGTATTGTTTACAGTGACTTGAAAATTGTCTCAGCGAAAAAATTGAATTAATACGAGAACACTTTCGTGCGATGATTTTTTACGACTTTCGACGTGGATTATCGAGACAAGAGTGCATCGATCAACTTGCTTCCACTTTTGGCAATGAAGTACCACACAAGGCCACTATTTGTCGCTGGTTTAATGAATTCAATCGTGGTCGTAGTTCGCTCACCGACGAACCTCGCGAAAGTCGTCCAAAATCAGCTGCTGTGCCAAAAAACATCGATGCTGTGCGTGAATTGATAATGCAAGATCGACATGTGACATACCGTGAGATTCAGGCATCCCTGGGTGTTGATATGAATTGCATACAAACAATATTGCATGAACATTAGTAGGTATAGTATAGGAGTTCTAACTCATAGTCCTCCGAGGGGGGGGTGAGGCGCGGGGGGGTACCGCGGGCGGGAGGTATGACGTCACGGGGGTGTGACGTCAGGGGGATTGCGTCACCGCGGAAGGGGGGTTATCAGCGGTCGATAACTGGGGGCATACCGATGTTACCGACGGTCGGTAATTTTTACCGATATTATATAACATTTAATTATATAATTTTTACCAACATAATTTTTACCAACATATAATTACACAATACCGATAGTACCCACGATCGGTAATTTATTACCGATATTATATACCAATATTTAATTTTTTTACCAACATATATATATTTTTACATAATTTTTACTGTCACATTTACATAATACCGATGATCGGTAATTACCGATATTATATAATTTTTCTATCTGCTTTCGATAGATCATTTTACCGATACGCGGCGGTTTTCGCGACCGTTTTTTCGCGGCGGTTTTTGCGGCGGTTTTCGCGGCGGTTTCCGCGCCGCCCGCGCCGTCCGCGCCGTCCGCGCCGCCCGCGCCGCCCGCGCATTTCGCAGCGTGATTTTTTAGTCACAGCTGCAAACTCTAATTCTGCAAATATATGCATTCGACAATTAGATGCGCAAGAAAAAGAATGTGACACATGATATTCTTATTACTAATGAGCTTGTGCACTGTGCCCCCGCGACAAGATTTTGCAAGCGTTTGCGTGCTATGTATCATGGATAATAAGTTATATAAAAAACGGTAAAGAAACGGTAAAGAACGGCAAAGAATGGTAAAGATCGGTATTGAAACGGTAATAAAACGGTAAAGAAACGGTAAAAGAAACGGCAAAGAACGGTAAAAACGGTAATGAAACGGTAAAGAAACAGTAAAGAAACGGTAAAAAAAAAAAACGGTAATGAAACGGTCAAAAAACGGTAAGAAACAGGTAAAGAACGGTAATGAAACGGTAAAGAAACAGTAAAGAAACGGTAAATAACGGAGGTAAAACAGTAAAGAACGGTAAAAAAAAACGGAAAAGAAACGGTAAAAAAACGGCAAAAACGGTAAAAAACGGAAAAGAAACGGTAATAAAACGGGAAAGAAACGGTAAAGACACGGTAAAAAAAACGGCAAAGAACGGTAAAGAACGGCATTGAAACGGTATTAAAACGGTAAAGAAACGGTAAAGAAACGGTAAATAAACGGTAAAAAACGGCAAAGAACGGTAAAGAACGGCATTGAAACGGTAATAAAACGGTAAAGAAACGGTAAAGAAACGGTAAATAAACGGTAAAAAACGGCAAAGAACGGTAAAGAACGGCATTGAAACGGTAATAAAACGGTAAAGAAACGGTAAAGAAACGGTAAATAAACGGTAAAAAACGGCAAAGAACGGTAAAGAACGGCATTGAAACGGTAATAAAACGGTAAAGAAACGGTAAAAAACGGCAAAGAACGGTAATAAAACGATAAAGAAACGGTAAAGAAACGGTAAAAAACGGCAAAAAACGGTAAAGGACGGAAAAGAAACGGTAATAAAACGATAACGGCTACCAAAAATCATAAAAACGATTTCCGAAACGGTGTATTCCAATATTTATATCAAAAGTGCAGTTCAAAAATATTCATA
>NW_022639482.1:795162-795540 GCF_010583005.1 Odontomachus brunneus
AAGTGCAGTCCAAAAGTATTCATGTAAGATCTCTTTCTTATGCGTCACAATGTAGCATTTAGTGCTGCCGCATCGATTTGTGGTTGACAGTAAGATGCGCAGAAAAATGTGAAACAAGATACTATTACGAAGGTCATAGAAGTATGCATATTTTGCACATTTTGAAACATATAAAATCATGAGTATTACATCAGCGCCTAGTTCAGTCGAGACCCAAGCAGCAACAGATTCGGGACACAAGCAACAAATTGAACGGCTAAAAATGGAGGAAAAATCAAGAAAGATATCAATGGTGCAGTTTTTGCGTGACAGAGAACTCAGTTTGCGAGGAATAAACAAACGCGGTATGAAGGAAAATGTTAAAGTTATCAAGTTCTG
>NW_022639482.1:795685-796538 GCF_010583005.1 Odontomachus brunneus
AAATACAATAAAAAAATGCTGTATAATATGGAGTACCGCAGACTCACATACGAGGAAGAGGAGAATGTTTTGATACAAAGCCCTCTACGTAAGTTTCTAATAGATTGTATAATCCTGATTCTTTATATTTTTTAAAATAATAATTAATCCAATTTTAGCTTTCTTGTTCAAAGAAAATATCACAGACAGCGATGAGGAGCAAGAAAATACCATTGAATTAATTGATATCACCGATAACAGTGAAGAGGAGATGGAGGCTACTGATGAGAGGGAGGAGGAGGATGAAAATGAGGAACAGTCGACCGATAATAGTAAGAGAGCACATAATATTTATTACAATAATTTCACCTAAAATTTTTTAATTCTTTCTGTGTATATAAAACCATTAAAATTAATCTTCAAATTTGATTTTAGAAGAAAATACCATTGAATTAATTGATATCACCGATAACAGTGAAGAGGAGATGGAGGCTGCTGATGAGAGGGAAGAGGAGGATGAAAATGAGGAACAGTCGACCGATAATAGTAAGAGAGCACACAATATTTATTGCAATAATTTCACTTAAAATTTTTTAATTCTTTCTGTGTATATATGTAACGATTCGGGAATCGTCACGACGGCCGAAACAATAGCGGTAACACTAACAAAGAAAACGCCGAACAACCGCGCGCGGAATAACCGCAAGGTCAACAAACAGTCGAACTGTTTGTTATAATTTAGTATAAAAGCCGACAGAAAATTGATATCGAGAGAGATTGATCGGGAAGCTCCTCTCAGGCGCACGACCGACCAGAACTCGCAATTCCTAGAGATCCTAGACATTCCGTCGACCGAAGTGGATACGCGACGTCG
>NW_022639482.1:796613-796823 GCF_010583005.1 Odontomachus brunneus
CGCTCCGTCGACCGAAGTGGATGCGCGACGTCGACCTCCTTTCTTCGATACCGCTCTACCGACCGAAGTGGATACGCGACGTCGGTTCCCTATCTGCACCTCGCTCCGTCGACCGAAGTGGATACGCGACGTCGACATCTCCGATACCGCTCTACCGACCGAAGTGGATACGCGACGTCGGTTTCCTATCTGTACCTCGCTCCGTCGACC
>NW_022639482.1:796940-797662 GCF_010583005.1 Odontomachus brunneus
TTCCGGGATTCTGTCCCACAAAACGTCAATGTGCTTCGAAAACTCGCGCAATAGAACAATCTTTAGTATATATTTCAACTGTTCGGAGGTTAGGTCTTGAATATCATGAGTATCCAACAGTAGGAGAAACATTTTGGAGACTGAACGGATTCGATTCGGCGCCCCCCTATAAATAGTTGCCGCGTGCCAATGAAGCACTTTTTGAAGCGACATGCGGTTCATACAACAACCGACACCGATACGCGTGAAAAATTTCGATGATAGAATGCGAGTAGCGTCCGAAAATATCATACGTAAGCATGACCACTTGCTACCGATTACCATACGTGGTATTGTATGTGGCCCCTCGAATTGTGGTAAAACGAATGTGTTGGTGAGCCTGCTGGAGAGCTCACACGGTCTGTGTTTCGAGAATCTGTACGTGTACTCGAACTCACTGCAACAGCCGAAATATCGTTACTTGGAGAATTTGTTTGCGTCGATAGACGAAATTGGCTTTTTTACATTTTCCAATAACATCGATGTCGTTCCGCCGAACGAAGCGCTGCCAAATTCCATTTTTGTTTTTGATGACGTGGCGTGTGACAAACAAGATACGATAAGAGAATACTTTGCTGTGGGTCGTCACTCGAACGTCGACTGTTTCTATCTCTGTCAGACGTATGCAAAGATACCTAAGCATCTTATACGGGATAATGCGAATATGCTGATTCTCCTTAAGC
>NW_022639482.1:797672-797903 GCF_010583005.1 Odontomachus brunneus
CTGATTCTCTTTAAGCAGGATGGTACCAATCTGAAACACGTGTACAAAGATCACGTGAACACTGATATGACATACGAAGATTTTTGTGCGCTGTGTCACGAATGTTGGCAGCAAAAATATGGTTTTATAGTGATAGACAAGGACAGTTCTATGACCAATGGACGATATCGGCGAGGATTTAACGATTTTGCAATACCGTAACGTAATCATTTGTCGTTTGTGCGTCAACGA
>NW_022639482.1:798059-798164 GCF_010583005.1 Odontomachus brunneus
GTGATAAGGTTTATGTAAAATGGCTGGGATTCGATAAATCATGCAACTCGTGGAAACATAAGGATAATGTGTTGTAAAAATAACTGTTTATTATATGTAATACAC
>NW_022639482.1:798174-798469 GCF_010583005.1 Odontomachus brunneus
AATGGACGATATCGGCGAGGATTTAACGATTTTGCAATACCGTAACGTAATCATTTGTCGTTTGTGCGTCAACGAGGAAACGTCGTAATAGTGATGTCAGATTACACAGAGATTAGCGACTCAGAGATTAAAGATGGTGAGAAGATGGCGAAGGAAATTGCGAAAACGAGCGAATCGATCCGTAAGAAATATCGTGCTTTGAAAACCGATAATATAGAGGAAGATACTGCGTTGGAAAGACACTTTTGACCTGTTATCGAGCCTCTAAGACAGATTGTGGAACATACAACTCATG
>NW_022639482.1:798479-798856 GCF_010583005.1 Odontomachus brunneus
TTCTATTTATAATGGTATTTTATAATGCCCCCATGGTAACGTTTCAGTCGAATCGGGTACGATATACCGTTTGTCATCGTACGGACTTAGAGCAATTTTCGTCTCAGACACTGTGTACACTTCATGCAATTTTGATCGTATGCACGATTGACGACGAGTCGATCTCCTCTCGCAAACACTGTGCGTAATCATCGAAAGATATCGTTGGCGCTACAACATTACTCTTGACACCTTTGACCTTTTTCGTGTCTTTCTTGCCATCCACTCGCAAAGCGTACATCTTTGCCCTAAGTCCGATAAATTCCGTCATGATCGCTCCGTTGTTTTCATCTTTCATTAAACCAGGCACCTTCTTATTTACAAGCGGTATATCGTAC
>NW_022639482.1:798869-799027 GCF_010583005.1 Odontomachus brunneus
CCTAAGTCCGATAAATTCCGTCATGATCGCACCGTTGTTTTCATCTTTCATTAAACCAGGCACCTTCTTATTTACAAGCGGTATATTGTACGCGTTGTCAGTAGGATAATCGCTCGTATCAAACCTTACAATATCACGTTGCATGTGCTCATATACAT
>NW_022639482.1:799223-799378 GCF_010583005.1 Odontomachus brunneus
CGATACAGAGGATACATGTACTCATGATGAAATTCATACAAGCAAACCTTTGATATGTCGAGTATGCACATACCCACGTAGATTGGCTTGTTGAATTTCACCTCGAGTTTACGCAATTCAATAGCGATTAAGTTTTCCGAAAATCTTTTCCGACT
>NW_022639482.1:800013-801712 GCF_010583005.1 Odontomachus brunneus
CTATTTCCTTGATGATAAAATGTGAATCGTAGCCGGATAAATTATGGAAAACGACTGGAATGTAATATGAATTTTTGTAATTTAAATTGCAATTTGAATTCGCTGGACCTCGGTAGCGACCGGTGAAGTGACAATGATCGCGTACGCGCATATCCTCTGCTGTGAATAATTTCTCACACACGTGACATTGCGTCGCGTTATGAAATGTAGCCCACTGTTCTTTCGACAAAGTTTCCATGGGGACATTGGATGATAATATTACTTTTACGCGGTGTGCTATTTCTTCGAGTTGCCCGACGAACCATGAGATGCAGTCACTATCACGACGACTTTGAAATTCAGATAATGAATCGTCGTACGAGCAACGTATATAAAATGCTATACTAAATACCCTGTGATGTTGGTATGTGTACAAATTGCGATCCTTTCCATTCCTTGCCATCTTCTCCAGTGTGCACTCTAGGTCGGCGTATATCACAAAGGGAACTCGCTCCTTCTTGCTGTGATTGCTAAAACTCAGCCATTTATTGTCTTCGTTGGGTAGAATGATGGCACAGTCGTTAATTTTTTGACAGTCTACCGCGTGACTCTCCAGCTTCTCGTTGGAATGGAAGTAGTGCAGACACCTACAAACATTGCAATCGTCTTATTGCATACTTCTGATACATTGAATTCGTGAAATGTACTTACCGATCGCAAATGTATTTTCTGCCTTTATATTTGTTCAACTGCGAGCTCACGACCCGGGATAAGTCCTTGATCCAGGCGAAGTGTCCCATGTTGTGGTCTCGAGGATCCGAAGTGTGCAGCAAGTTGACATGCTTTTCCCTCTTTTCGTCGCTGAGACGTATTGAAACAATGGCTTCGTTCTTTTCTCCCATGATGCCGTATACATTGATGGATATATCGTTTAATAGTTCAAATCATGTAATTTGATTAATTTTCATGGGGAATTCAATGCCTTGAAAATTGAGCACGTTCGTGTAATGGGGATACAATGATGCACGATCAGCGTATCTTTCGGCTGGATACAGAGCCGCAACTATTGCCCACGCGAAACATGCATTGTCCGGAGATTTGACATTGATCACAGCCCGCTTCAGTTGTATCACACGCGGTAACTCAAAGTGACATCCCGCGTGCAACGGATTGTATTTGTTCACATTAATTGTAAGATTGAGTATTCGCGATAATGCCCACCCGCTATCGCGTTCCTGGAATTCCTCCAACAATGCTAATGTGAGCTCGACGATGCGTCGCTCGTACCAATCCTCTAAGTTGGATGTGGAAAAGAGTTCACAATTTTTCGTAGCGATGCTCTTTACCGCACGTTTTTCACCCGCGACGAACTCACCGTTAAACGCAGTGTTTACCTTCACGTTTACGTGTCTCTCCATTGCATCCCGTATGTGTTTGAGCACCATATTCTTTGCATCCTCGAGAAATTGGTGAGATTCGATGTGGTTCGCGTTGATGACAATTCCGGTTAGTATGCGGTTATCGAACGCGGTATCAACCTCGCGCCAAACGAGTCCTGCATCTCTCGTACTGTGTCCTGCACCCGCGTGAACGAAACGTGTGCGCAACGTATTTTTTAACCCCTCGAGTTGCGCGATTCGAGCAATCAATGACTGTCTAATACCGATCGATAATCGCGGTCGTTTAGCCCGACTATGTTCTTCCAACAACTCGAGGCACT
>NW_022639482.1:801943-802223 GCF_010583005.1 Odontomachus brunneus
TTTTCTGCGAATCTTACTGTCGCACGTGTTCATTTGTAATAATAATATCATGTTTCACATTTTCTGCGCATCTAACTGTCGACTGCAAATCGATATGTCAGCACAAAAATGCTGCATTATGACGCATAAAAGAAAGAGATCTTACATGAATACTTTTGGACTGCACTTTTGATATAAATATCGGAAATCGATTTTTTCGATGATGCAGTATGGCGCGAAACACTCAATCGATATATGAGTATTCGATTGGTTATCTACGGCGCCGTATCAGAGATTTGTT
>NW_022639482.1:802303-802593 GCF_010583005.1 Odontomachus brunneus
TCTTGCGCATCTAATTGTCGAATGCATACGTTTGCAAAATATTAGAGTTTGCAGCTGTGACTAAAAAATCACGCTGCGAAATGCGCGGGCGGCGCGGACGGCGCGGAAACCGCCGCAAAATCCGCCGCGAAAAACGGCCGCGAAAACCGCCGCAAAAACCGCCGCGAAAAAACGGTCGCGAAAATCGCCGCGAAAAAACCGCCGCGGATCGGTAAAATGATCTATCGAAAGCAAATAGAAAAATTATATAATATCGGTAATTACCGATCATCGGTATTATGTAAATGTGA
>NW_022639482.1:802940-806423 GCF_010583005.1 Odontomachus brunneus
GAATGACGTCATACCCTCCCACCCGCGCTACCCCCCCCGTCCCTCACCCCCCTCGGAGGACCATGAGTTAGAACCCCTATACTATACCTACTACAACATTTGGCCGTAAAAAAAATTTGTTCACGTTGGATCTCGCATAATTTGACAATTGCTCAAAGGATCGTGTAAATTGATGCAAAAAAATGCTGAAGAAATTCGATCGAGGTGCGTCAAATGCCGTATATAACCTCTACACAGGTGACGAGTCATGAATCTATGTATATAAGCCGGAAACTAAACAGCAGTCGACTGTGTGGGTCTTTCAAAGTGAACCTAACCCAACAAAAATTGTTCGCGCTCAAAGCACTTCGAAACAAATGATCGTCTGTTTTTTCGGAAAAACTGGTCATGTGGCAACAGTACCCTTAGAGAAACGCAATTAAAAATATAGATCGAACTCGCATTAAAAAAGAAGTATAAATCCTCTCTTCATGGACAAACCTACAACGGTGGCCAACAATGTTTAGGTAGACAATGGCCACAAACGCAGATGAAAAATTAGTCCAAACAATTAAAAGCTTAATCTAAATGAAAACTTGAAAAATTTTTGTTTCAGATAAGAAAAAAGAAGTGAGCACTTAAATGCACACAAAGAGAGGAAAATACCAAAAAATAATATAAATACCTATATGCCATTATAAATCAGCTACTAATGTTGAGAAACAAATCAATATGAAGAAATATGTATGCGGAACGACGATCTCGAAGGAAATAGTGTGTGAAAGAAACAACACAGCAATAATAAACAACTTAAACTGCTCGAGAAGATTGCAAACCACAAACATATATTAAAATTAAAATTTAACAAGAATATCAGAGTATCGCTGCCCAGAAATTCTGTGTCTGTCTGATTGTTTAAGCCATTATCCTTAAGTATTTTAATAAAAAGTATTTCAGAGATTAACCGCTAAAAATAAAAAGACTCCTTATCGAAAATTTCAATATTCAAAAAAGTGGTTATTGTCAATTTGATTATTTTTATAACGGAAATCAAAAATAAATTATTCCTGATAGGTCTGCGATGCTCCGCTATCCTCGTTTGGAGGACTACTTTTCCATCTGCGTTTGTAGCCCATTGTCTACTGAAACATTGTTAACATTGTTGTCGGTTTGCCCATGAAGAGAGGATTTATACTTCTTTTTTAATGCAAATTCGACCTATATTTTTAATTGCGTCTTGTTGTGTTTTATTTTACTTCTTCTTGTTTATATTTTTATCTATATCATTATCTGAAGAGGACCTAAATCGGGTCGAAACGTAATTTATATTTCATTACATTACAATATATTAATTGCACTTTAACAACTGTGCCTGGCTTTTATATGCTCTCTGCTTTTCCATTATTTTTATCGAATAGTATCGATTCGCAATACAATTAAAGATTCCAAAATCATTTTTAAATCTGCTTTATTTTTATATATTGAAATTCTCTTCGGAATCCTGTTTGGAAGGTATACAACTTTTTGAATGAAAATCATCAAAAAAACATTTGAAACACAATGTTGCTTACACCAAGCATATTGAATAAAATTTACAAATACATAGTTTTTTCAAATTTGTTAGAGAGAAACAGACGTCATTTACATTAAAAAAAAAAAATACTCCTTTCGGTAATTAATTTGGACTATGCAACACGTTATAAATGGCTGTTTGACTGACAATGGAGTGAACCAAACAGCCAAATTTAGAGCAAAAGCTACCCGTGTCTCTATTCTCCTCTACCAAATAGAAAATGATTTCCACAGGTAGCAGATATAGCTGCCTCGTAATCGAATTTTCGGCAACAAAAAAACTTCCAGAGTAGTAGCAAAATACTGACTAATCATATAATATAATGTAAAAATAAAATTTCTTGCAGAATTTTTAAATTCAAAAATGATTTTGAAGTCATTAATTGTCTTACGAATCAATACTATTCGTTTGGTTACAGGCGTTAAAGTATGTGAATATAAAATATTAAATTTAAAGTATTAACGTCAAATGTAATAATTATTAAATAATAATTTTTTTACTCTACATATGTTTACATATTGCAATATTTTATAAATATAAATAAAAAAAATTAGAAAAACTAGGATTTGAACATGCAACGCGCAGCGTTCTACAGTCTTGCGCCTTATCCGCTGCGCTATGCCGCTATCTGCTAAACTCTTTCGTTAATTCGGCATAAAAGATGCATAAGAAATTTTCAATGCAAATTTCTTGCGAATGCTTGAGTAATGCATCGTATCTCTTGTCCACGAATTAGTGAAAGATTAGTAGTAAAACATATTTGGAGTTAAGCAAAATTCATAAGTGTACTACCTGGCCTTGTAAGTATATTTATTATTACATTTATTAAAAATGTATATGTTGTTTAGTATCTTTTATGCATGTACTACTTATAAACAGTGCAATTTGTTTATAAAAAGTTTTTATTATAGAAAAAATGAATACTGGAGAGCACTTGGGCGACGCTTCACCGCTGCAACAATTAAATTATTACATCATTGTGTATCATAAAGTATACAAATTTTCTTTAATTAATATCTAAAAATCTATGTGGTCATTTGCAAAATAGTAGAAGACTTTTTTCAGTTTAACTTAATGTATAAGTATACGACGGCACCACTGTAGCCTACCATATTGCGCGTGATCATTCACCAATCTTCTTCAATTAATATTTCGATTATTATTGCGAATATCACAAAACAGTATATGGACTTTTGTGTTCTTCTCAATCCGGTCTACATCCTCACAAGGGATTGTGAAGGTGATCCGGGACATCCTGTATATGTGTGTACAGGGTGCGGCGCCAAAATCCGGACAAATTATACATTTTTTCCAAACATATTTTTTATTGCAAAAACAAAGATTTACAAAATTTTTTTAACCACATTGTAAGGCCACATAAAGAACACATTTACTCAATATATCCCCCGCTTGCTTGAATGACTGCTTCAATTCTCGATCTGAAGCGTGCGCAGACGCGCTTTAATGTGTCACTGTCCATATCGGTGAATGCCGCTTCAATAGCGGTTCTTAATGATGCGACGTTTGGATGTCTGAACTTGTTCGTGACCCTTTCAACTACGCTCCATACATAGAAGTCCAAAGGATTCAAATCTGGACTGTTGGGAAGCCAGAATTCTTTCGACCAAAACATGTCGACGTTGTCCGACAACCAATTTTGCACTAAATGACTTGTGTGGGCTGGCGCACCGTCCTGCTGGAAAACATACGGCTTTCCAGACGACACAGTTTCCATTCACGGCTTCACTACATTTGTCAGAACACGCAAATAAATTTCTTTTGTGACATTTTCCCCTTTGTTAAAGAAATGCGGTGGCATGACATCCTCATTGGATGATGTTGCAAAACCTTCATTGGACTTCTCCGACTCATTAAACTTTGCGATGACATCATACACAGTCGATCTCGGGTACCCGAAGAACCGAGTGATA
>NW_022639482.1:806433-809049 GCF_010583005.1 Odontomachus brunneus
CTTTTGTGACATTTTCCCCTTTGTTAAAGAAATGCGGTGGCATGACATCCTCATTGGATGATGTTGCAAAACCTTCATTGGACTTCTCCGACTCATTAAACTTTGCGATGACATCATACACAGTCGATCTCGGGTACCCGAAGAACCGAGTGATATCTGTCGCCGAGCGCCCAGCGCGAACACTTTCGATAATCGCGGCTCTTCGGTTATACTCCGCTCTTGGTTTCAACATTGCGACTGTTTCGAGGTTATGATGGTTTAGTACATGCGTCAAGCTATTTACGACATCTACCAGTGGTATAGAACAGCGAGAATTTCAAATTGAATTTTGTCCGGATTTTGGCGCCGCACCCTGTAATACATATATGAGCATATACAGTCAAGGGCAAAACTGAGTGGACACCTGTCTATTCTATGCAAAAGTAGTGTAATTTAATCAATTTTTTCAATTAACTTCTTTGTTTTTATTTTTATCATAGTTTATATTATCGTCAAGCAGTTTTACTTTTGGTTTAACAAAATATTATAATATAGTTTATCTTACATAAGAATCATTAAAAATAAAAATTCAACAAAACAATGTAGATAAAATTGAGTGGGCGCCTTCATATTTCAAGCTTTTTCTTGTTCTAATATTTTGCATTCCCTCCTTTAGCTTTAATAATCGCTTCCAATCGCCTCGGAATCCTATCCACCAAATGTTCGATCTCATCCTTCGCTATATTTTTCCATGATCGTTGCAGACTATCGAAAAATGCTGCTTTATTCGATCTGTTGTTAATGGATACTTCGCTGTCGAGTATGGTCCACAAATTCTCAATGGGATTAAGGTCTTTATGAAGGCCAATCTAAAACTTCTATTCTAGAGTCATTGAGAAATTGTTTGGTTTTCTTGGCGTTATATATGGGAGCGTTGTCTTGTTGGAAGACAAAATCGTTAGCACTATCGTTACTATTTTTTCTATCGGTTCTTTCAAATTTTCATTAATGAGTTCGATATATCGCTCAGCGTTAATATTTCTGTCAAGTAACTAAATTTCCAACACTGGACCAAGAAAAACAGCCCTACACCATAATGGAACCTCCTCCGTGTTATACAGTATGCGAGATAAATTTTTGTCCGAGTGCTTTATTCGATTTTCTCCAAACTCTTTATCTTTTTTTCTTGCCAAACAATTCAAACTTACTTTCATCACTCCACACAACTTTCCTCCAGAAAGAAACAGGCATTTTAACGTTTTTTTTTTTGCAAAGTTTAAACGTTTCCGTTTATTGACATCAGAAATGAACGGTTTTCGTAACGGTATACGGCTATGCAAGTTTGCTTCTTTCAATCTACGAGACACTGTTCTTTTTGATACACTTAAATTCATATTCTCAATTATTTTACGATGTGTGACACTTGGATTTATTCGACATTCCCTTACAATCCTTTTATCAAGACGTTCGGTGGTGCACTACAACCTTTCAAATTCTCCACAGTTTTAATACTTTTTCCAAATTTTTGCTACACTACTCTTCGAAATGTGATATTTTTTTACAATATTTCTATAACTAAGACCTTTTTGACGATCACAAATTATTAATTTTCTGATTTGCAGCGAAATTTTACTCCGATTTCCCATATTTAAGATTAAATAAAGAACTTTTGGAAATACGTTGATGTCAACGCAACGAGAACATTGGTACTAACTGGTACTCATAAACACTCATTGGAGAAATATAAACATTCATGACTTTGATTCCGGCCGATAAGCAGTGTACACTCAATTTTGTCTACATTCTTCTGTTGAACTTTAGTTCGCAGTACTCCCTACTTAAGATAAACCATGTTATTCTCTAAAACTACTAACGAAATTTATTGATGACAGTGCAAACTATAATGAAAGATAATAAAACAAAGAATTAATTAGAAAAATTCACGAAATTATAATACTTTTATATACAATAGACACATGTCCATTCAATTTTGCCCGTGCGTGCGTGCGTGCGTGCGTGTGTGTGTGTGTGTGGATGTGGGTGTGTTGTGACGTGGCGGCCCCGAAAGGCGCCCGTCACAAGGGGCGCGATTCCGTTCGCCAAATTTTGCGTGCACTCCGCGTCTCAGGTCGCGTATATCGAGAGCGAAGTCACAAGGCATTGAAAACAATCAGAGAAGGTTCGTGAACTACAACGTCAAAATAGTGGTCTAGTCCTCGCGTCCCTAAAACAGTGTGCCCTAAGCTCCCCTCGCCGACCCGGAGAAGTAAAAGTCAGAAGAACGACGAGGGACCACGAGAGACAAGCCTACGTCATCGCTCTCACCGACAGTCAAAGGAAAAGGTAGTCGGGTAAGGAACTTTAATTCTCGCTCTCTATAAGAAATTGTTGCCGTCCCGATTTCGGTTTTCGCTCGCTGTGTTTATTTTTACAGCTCGCTGCGTGACGCGTCAAGGAAGGACGCGAGAGAAAAGATCGCAAGGAACGCCGGCCGAGACAAACGTTAGAAACGAACAGCTGGCGACCAACAGGATAAACACGGAGAGGTCAGGTGTCATGTAGACAACAAGCGTGTAACAACACGCTGAAACCGGTTGAAATGACGAGAGAGAGAGAGAGAGAGAGAGAGAGAGAGAG
>NW_022639482.1:814333-816426 GCF_010583005.1 Odontomachus brunneus
AGAGAGAGAGAGAGAGAGAGAGAGAGAGAGAGAGAGAGAGAGAGAGAGAGACGGCGGAAACGAGGAAAAAGCTCTCGATCGAAAAGATCGAGAGATTTCGCGTGAGGATAGCGACTCGTATAGTACCGACGTGCTCGTATCTGACGCTGCCACCGTTAACGTTTTTCGTTTCGACTAATCGCAAGTTACGCTGGAGTGCCTGGGAAAAGCTGTCTGAGACAGATTGGAGGTGAGGGCGAGAAAGTGTACGAGCTGCCATTGACGGAAACTTCGAGCGACGAGAGTCACCTCCGGTTGACCTCAATCGATTCATACAAATTTTGGGCAGAGAGGATGGCCGGTTTGATGAAGAATGCCTCATATATACATATATAGGATGTCCCATTTTAAATTACGCACCTGAATATCTCGTCAGGGGAACCACCAATCCGAAAATAACCTTTACAAAAGTTGTTGGGTTCGGAGGGGGAGATGGTGATTTTCAATTTCACCTTGACCTTGACCTTTAAGATCATTTGAAGGTCAAATCGAATTTTTAAATAGAAAATTATTTTTGACCCCCTATTTTTGACCTCGGATTCGGAAGGAGCGCAAAATTTTACATTTAGATGGGTACTTGAGGCTCTTCTTTGGAATGACCTTCAGAGGTTATTTCAAGGACAAAATATTTGAAATTACGCACCTGAATACATATCTTGTCGGGGAGCCACCAATCCAAATAACCCTTACAAAAGTTGTTGGGTTCGGAGGGGGACATTGGATGGTGACCTTCAATTTCACCTTGATCTTGACCTTCAAGGTCATTTGAAGGTCAAATCGAATTTTTTAAATAGAAACTTTAAAGTTATGTTAAGAGTCGAAATGACCTTTAAAGATCATTTTGGACAACTGCGGCTAATATTGCAATCTCATTATCTTCTCCGGTGATAGTTACGTTTCCTTCTTTCCCGTTGTACATTTCCAGTAGCAGTAAACTCTGTAACAACGCGATAGAAAGAAGCACGCGATACGATTTTATCCTGAAAACGCTCAGCATAAAGTGTCATAGCATTGGTGATGTTTCTTTGGGATTCACCATAAATTAAAATCATTTCAATTTTTTGTGCAACAGATAAATATTCAATATTTATGAATAAAAGAGTTTACTGGCGTTTAGAAGAAGAAGCGACTAATAACACTCTGCCTACTGTCTGTATAGCGACTGATATTCTAATTTTGAAAAAAGGTTAGATTGCCTGACCTGTATTGTATTATCCAAAAAAGCGATTTAATTATTGAGAAACTGTTCTGCTCTTTTCGGTTTTTTTTCCTCTTTTCAAAATATTCTACAAAATTTATGTTATATTGATTGCACAGAATTCCAAATGCTGCAGAATTGCACGCTGAAGTATGCCGAAAGTACATGCAATAATGAATTTGAAAATTACTCAAAATGTGATCATAAAACATCTTAAGTTTAACATCTCGAGCTATTAGTTGACGTAAATAAACGTAGAAAAAATCTTTGTAGAAAAAACCGAAAAGAGCAGAACAATTTCTAAATAATTAAATCGCTTTTCTAGATAATACAATATAGGCAACCTAACCTCTTCTCAAAATCAGAGTATCAGTCGCTATAATCATAATCTTCAATAAATAATAGTGATTCCACGTATAGTGGTTCACAAGATAGTGGTTTTTTAAAAAAACAAAGTTGATCTCGTGTTCACTGATAGTAGTGCCATCTATGACGAAACAGATAGCGCCATCTTGTTGCCCCCTTCGAAACAAACAAATTTGATTTAGAACACTTTTTTCGTATAATGCACATTTCTCGCGATATTCGAATGTCTCAAGTTAAATACCTCACCCTGTATATATATAGGGTGTTCAAAAAGTCCCGGACCGGTGAAATATCTCGAAAACTAAGCATTTTAGAAAAAAATGTTTCAGATAAAAGTTGTGGCGTTTAAAAAGATATATTTACTGATCACATCAGTTTGACCTTGGGTTGCGTAGCGAAGGTCAGGTCAAGGTCACATTAATTTTTTTAAATGGAACACCCCATTTTTCATTGCATATTCTTATAGCACATCTCGAGAGCTTTCCAAAAC
>NW_022639482.1:816675-818976 GCF_010583005.1 Odontomachus brunneus
ATATATATATATATATATATATATATATATATATATATATATATACATACACATATATATATCAGGACCTTGAATAAGTTGAATAAGTTCTCGCTATTCTCCAACAGATGACGTTTCCAGGACGGCATGCATGTAGTTTAAGATGGTAACGCATCTTTAAGGAAGTACTATGAGCAAGCTTGAAATTCAGTGTATGTCATTTCGCCAAAGTGTAAACAACTTTTCTTTCATAGTGTTAAACATGTCGAGTTTCGTGCCAAAAAAGAATATTTGCGGGGAATTTTACTGCACTACTTTATTAAAAAAAAAATCTGCAGCTGAAGCACACAGAATTCTTATTGAGACTTACGGCGACCATGCTCTGTCGGAAACATGCAGAGATTGGTTTAGACGCTTCAAAAATAATGATTTTGATGTTAAAGATAAAGAACGCTCTGACGCACCAAAAAAGTTTGAAGACGAAGAATTGGAGGCATTACTTCATGAAGACTCATGTCAGACGCTAGCTGAACTTGCAGAATCATTAAGAGTTGATCACACAACGGTTTCGAAACGTTTGAAAGTATTAAAAATGATTCAAAAGCAAGGACATTGGATGCCGTACGAGTTGAAGCCGAGAGACGTCGAACGGCGTCTTTTCACGTGTGAACAGCTGCTTCAATGGCAGAAAAGGAAAGTTTGTTTGCATCGTTTCGTGACTGGCGATGAAAAGTGGATACATTACAATAACCCTAAGCGTAGAAGATCGTGGGATAAGCCATGCATCAACATCGTCGGCAAAGCCGAATATCCATAGTTCGAAACTTCTGCTCTGCATTTGGTGGGATCAGCTGGACGTAGTTTATTATGAGCTGCTCAAACCGAACGAAACCATCACAGGAGATCGCTACCGACTACAATTGATGCATTTGAGCAGAGCATTAAAGGAAAAACGGCCGCTATACGAGCAGAGACACGACAAAATGATTTTGCAACATGACAACGCTCGGCTACATGTTGCACAACCGTTGAAAACCTACTTGGAAACGTTTAAATGAGAAGTCCTACCCCACCCGCCGTATTCACCAGACATTGCCCCTTCCGATTATCACTTGTTCCGATCGATGACACATGGCCTGGCTGAGCAGCACTTTCATTCTTATGAAGATGCCAAAAAATGGGTCGACTCTTGGATAGCCTCAAAAGACGTGTTGTTTTTCTGATGTGGAATTCAAATACTGCGAGAAAGATGGGAAAAAGTAGTGGCTAGCGATGGACAATACTTTCAGTGACATGTTTTTTACGACTTTTTTTAAATAAAGCATTAATTTTCACAAAAAATCAGCGAGAACTTATTCAAGGTCCTAATACGTATGTACGTATGTACGTATGTACGTATGTACGTATGTATGTATGTATGTATGTATGTATGTATGTATGTATGTATGTATGTATTATGACGTGGCAGTCTCGGAGGCGCTCGTCCTAAAGAAAAGCACACCGATTGCGTAATTGCTTTTTGCATATCGGGTTCCAGGAAAACTTTCGCGTAGGTTACCGCTTATCGCATTCCGGCGTATTCTTTCGTGTAAATCTTTAGTAAAAATTTCGGAATTATTTCGTGCGAGCGGAGCAGATTTGAGGGTCCTCGCGTCCCAGACTTTGTGCCTTTTGGCTTCCCTTGCCGGCCACCAGGACCAACAGAATCCGAGGACAACGTGGGACGGAGGAGCAACGACCGCCAGACCGTCGCTCGTCGCTCATCGCTCTCGCTCAGGTGCATCGCTCTCGCATTCTTTAACGTCATAAAGGTCTCGATTATTCCGATCGCTCTGAGTTCCCGAATATTATATTGTACAGAATATTCGCGAATACAGGAACATAACTACCGAAATCATACTTGGTTCCGTCAGCTGTTTACCTTTTAGCGGACGCTTGGCGGATATAGCGAGTGAGTGAGAAACCGTCCCGAGGATCCCGGCAGGAAAAAATTGAAGCGTGCCGACCAAGGCCGCGAGTCGAGCAACGATGGCGACAGTGTCTCGAAACAAATAACGTCTCGAGACAAGTCTACCGAAAATTGCCGATTACCGAGTGCCGAAGCCAAGAACCTCGGGGCGCGGAGAGAAGCGACGAAGGAGGATTGGCGAGAATACAAAATTCCCAAGGAGCGGACAGTTCGCCAGTCTATACGCGATCGTTCCCGCGAGCACATCGCCGATCGTGACAGCCACGAGCGTAATAGTATGTCCCATCGTCGACAATCGAGAGAGAGAGAGAGAGAGAGAGAGAGAGAGAGAGAGAGAGAGAGAGAGAGAGAGA
>NW_022639482.1:818986-819194 GCF_010583005.1 Odontomachus brunneus
GAGAGAGAGAGAGAGAGAGAGAGAGAGAGAGAGAGAGAGAGAGAGAGAGAGACTGAGCGACCGAGCGGCCGAAGCGGAGTCGTGAGCGAGTCGTCCAGCGACGGGAAGGAGATCGAGGATCGCCATCGCTATCGTTACTGCCACTGCCGACGAAGGCGAGCGAAGGCGAGCCGTCGCTTTTGTAAGATCACCTATCTGCTCGGGGGGG
>NW_022639482.1:819220-822471 GCF_010583005.1 Odontomachus brunneus
GGGGGGGGGGGGGTCCGGGTTTTGGTGTCGTTACCGTCTTTTTTTGTGTGTACCGTCGTCCCGTCCGCGGAGCGGCCACGTAAAGAGGTTCGCCCGAGGAGACCGTCCTCGGGCCTTAATTGTCGCGTCCGAAGTACCGTAGCGAGTCTCGCGATTCTTTTGTGGCAAGCGTCTCGCGAACATTATCGGGGCGTGTGAGAGTCCCGTCAAATAAATTATTAATACCGATAAAGCTTGGAGTCGTCTTCTCATCTCCTGAACCCATCCCGTCTCCGACTTAAAGAACGGAAAGCTACCGGTCCCAACGGTTACCGGATCACGCGAATTTTTGGTGATTCTCACGTTTCGCGCGCATCAAGGTGGTGCGGCCTTTTCCGCACCTGGCGCCCAATTTTCCTTTTTCGCGTTGCGGTGTGATTCGGGGCCGACGGCAATTTGCCGACGCGACGGACAGGCGACTGTTCGCCGTCGCTTGCGAGTAACCCTCGCGAATACCGTCACAATATACAGAGTGTTTCACACACTTCTCCGGCCATTTTGTGGGAACGTAGAGCAGGTTGCGGTGAACATAAAAGTTCTATACCGTTCTGCGATATTCGTAATAATTATCGAGATATTAATTGTAGAAAATTTGTGAATGATCATGCAGAATATAGTAAATGAGTTATAGTAGCGACGACTGCTGTCGTGTACTTATACTTTAGGTCAAATTGAACAAAAAAGTTCTCTACCATTTTGCAAATAATCACATAGATTTTTAATTATTAATTAAAGAAGATTATTGCACGATTTTACGTGATAATGCACTCATCTTCTTTAATTAATAATTAAAAATCTATGTGATTATTTGAAAAATGATAGAGGACTTTTTTGTTCAATTTGACCTAAAATATATTTAAGTACACAACGGCAGTCGTCAATACTACGCAAAACGGTATAGGACTTTTATGTTCACCGCAATCTGTTCTACGTTCCCACAAAATGCCCGGGAGAGAGTGTAAGACATCCTGTATATATACAGGGTGTCCAGAAACTGATTGAGCAACCGCCGTGTACGGGTAGGACAAGTCAAAATAATCATAAAAGTTATATACCATTTTGAAAATTTCTCAATATTTATTCCGTAATTAATTAAAATATATAAACAAATGAGCTTACGAGCAACAAGGATTTCGGATTACGGAGTAACAAGCGACACGTGTACGTTATTTCGCCTCGAAATCAGCTGTTTACTCATCGTTGCTAAAAGGTAAGCCATTTCTTTTACACACAAAGCCTGTTCTACCGCTTCTCGTACACTGATTCGTTTATACATTTTAATTAATTACAGAATAAATATTGAGAAAATTTCAAAATGGTATATAACTTTTATGATATTATTTTGACCCGTTCTACCCGTACACGGAGGTTACTCAATTAGTAAATTAGTAATGAGTAACAATAACGAGTTACTTTTAAGAAAAGTGACGGTAACAGTAACGCGTTATCTTTTTTAAATAATATTCCCAACTCTGCTTAAATTCATATCCTGTTGTTAACGAGTTAACATTATGAGCATCCAATGTTGCAATATATATATGAATATCCTTTATATTTCTGTTCACATGTACATAAACCTAAGACTAGTTCCGAAGTCCTAAGATTTAAAAAATCTCAAGTTCCTAGGAGTATAAATCATATAAGGAATTAGAAACTTTAATGATAAATTATAATCGCGCAACGTTGCAAGAGCGATATTGCTCGTGATTAATATCTACATTAGAATTGACAGAAAATAGACATAATAAACTATAGCAACGAAGAAATAGTTGCAACCATGATTAAAATTACTTCTTTTTTTTATCTTTTAGGATATCCTTTATATATATTGTTAAAGCTAACCCTCAAAAACTTTTAAAGGATTTTTAGTAACTCTTGTTAGTAACTTTTTAATAAATAATGAATATAATGAACGACTTTTAATTTTGTGTTAAATACATGTAGAGATCTCTCTTTACTTTAAAGATGTATCTGAGATACAATTGGTGACAAAAGTACTTCAAATACAAAAAATTTGAATATCTATTTTAAATGTGTAGTAAACCTAGTAATAACTGATATAAATGGTGGCTAATATAATATATCTCTTATTTAAAAAGTTATTGTTCACCTTCTCAACAGTTTATTAGTTTTATTTGCTATTTTTATTTGCTATTTTTCAACTTTATATAATAAAACTTTTGGCAGGGAAAATGCTCTGATTCAACTTTAAAATATTAAATTTCATATTTATTTAACATCAATATCCATCAGAGCAAAGGAGAAAAAGTAATTGGAATAAATTAAAACATGTAAGTATGCATTGTCTATAACTACCAATATTATGTAACTATTGCGTTCGGTGCGGGATATGCTGCTAGTCGGTGCGGTCTAGGTTCGTCACAGATAAAATTTGGAAGCATTGATATAGCTATAAAGAAATAATATCTATTCTATATGAAATGCTATGTATAGAAGTATTTACAAGGCTCCTCGACGTCGTTGGTTTGTGGTCGAGTTTTTGCTCGTCATGTGAGTGTATTCGGCGATGACAGTTTACAATCGCTTGCGGCCCGCAGGACGCAGTCGAGGTTGCGTCGTTGGCCTCGCGCGCTCGGCGAGGTATTTATCCGCAGTGCTTTAAATCTCTTTTCGGCGAAATCTATAATCGTTGCGATGCGTTTGTTGACAGTGTGGCGGATATGCATCGCCAAAAACATGCACACCGACATAAGCCGCCGCGCGCCACCAAGCATCGCCTGCCGCACATAGAGAAACGCATAGTCCGCAACTTCGCCGCTAGGCGCCGCGCGGCGGAGTCACCACGCTCGAAGTTAAAATCCCACCAAGGGGTCTATAAGAGGAGGTCCCCGTGGGTGGTCGAACAGAACATCCCACAGAACATATGTAAAGAGAAGAGCAAGCTCCATGTTAAACGAAGAAAACAAAGTTGATCGCCGCGCTCCAAGTGGCTTGGCTTAATACTAGACAGAACTACACACGCACACGCACGCACGTACGCACGCACGCACGCACGCACGCACACATATAGGGTGTTGAAAAAAAATGTCATATTTTGATAGCAGGTAGTATTGATCAAAACAAGAAGAAAAGGTCTAATTAGCGAGGGTCCTAAGAATAATATCTTCTAAGATATAAGCTATTTTGTTATTTAAGCTCTTTGTCATTTTCTTATTAGTCGTGTCATCTTTAAAAGTAATGAACAAAGAAGT
>NW_022639482.1:822481-822618 GCF_010583005.1 Odontomachus brunneus
ATTTTGATAGCAGGTAGTATTGATCAAAACAAGAAGAAAAGGTCTAATTAGCGAGGGTCCTAAGAATAATATCTTCTAAGATATAAGCTATTTTGTTATTTAAGCTCTTTGTCATTTTCTTATTAGTCGTGTCATCT
>NW_022639482.1:822628-823315 GCF_010583005.1 Odontomachus brunneus
CAAGCTATTTTGTTATTTGAGCTCTTTGTCATTTTCTTATTAGTCGTGTCATCTTTAGAATGTAATGAACAAAGGAGTAGAGGAGAGTGGGGTACATTGGGGATATCTGACCAGCCAGGTGTATTTGAAAGAGTGCGTCATTCTCTAAGACGTAGGTCTCTGAAACATGCGTGAGAGTGAATGGCAATCACATAGAACACCTCCTCTAATGCTGAGTCAGCATTAAAATTTTTTGTTTTTTGTAAAAAAAATTTGTATTTTGTTATCATACATTCAGTTTCTTTACTTCAGTTTTTTTATGGAAGATAAATGATTACATTTCATATTAAAATAAAAATTTCTTCTTTATCTCTCTTTGTAAATTTTTTATTTTTTAAAGCACCTAGAAAAAAGATATCCCCATTGTACCCCATTCTCCCCTACTCCTTTGTTCATTACATTCTAAAGATGACACGACTAATAAGAAAATGACAAAGAGCTCAAATAACAAAATAGCTTGTATCTTAGAAGATATTAGTCTTAGGACCCATGTTAATTAGAACTTTTCTTCTTGTTTTGATCAATACTACCTGCTATCAAAATATGTGACGCTTTTTTTTCAACACCCTGTATATATATACATATAAATATATATACACATATATATATATATATATATATATATATATATATATATATATATATATA
>NW_022639482.1:825824-844489 GCF_010583005.1 Odontomachus brunneus
GCCTCATGTTGCTGTTCCGGTTAAAAACTATTTGGAAAATAGCGGATGGGAAGTTCTGGCTCACCCGCCTTATAGCCCAGACCTTGCCCCTTCCGACTACCATTTGTTTCGATCGATGCAGAACGCTTTGACTGGAATACACTTCACTTCAGAACAGGGTATCAAAAATTGGCTCGATTCATTCTTGGCTTCAAAAGATGAACGCTTCTTCCGCGACGGAATCCATAAATTGCCAGAAAGATGGGAAAAAGTAGTGGCTAGCGATGGACAATACTTTCAATAATGTATTAATTCATTTTATCATTCAAATAAATGCGTTTTTCAAGCAAAAAACGGACCGAATTAAGTTGTACACCCAATATGTACTCTTTCTACACAAATACATCGGCTGTTTTTCAACAAGGTATACAGATGATAGTGTAAAACTATGTTTAACATAAAATATTCCAACCATGATGCAGTGTTATACTGCTCGACATTGTAAACAGCTAAGTGTAAAATATATCTATATCATCAACTTTTCATAATATTTTATGTTTAACGTGCAATAATTATGTTCATTTATAATCATTTATAATTGTAAATAATCATTTATAATTCTAAAATTGTATAGAGAAAGAAGATTATTGTTTAGTCATTACCCAGACAGCACAAATGTCCAAAATTGAGTCATAAGACGTCTTTAGGATGTCAAAGACATGTTTAAGGCAATATTTTATAAACTTATCTTAAAGATGTCTTAAAAATGTTTCAAAGATGTCTTATGACCCGATTTTAGACATTGTGCTAGGTAGTGTATCAGAAATTAGGTCCAGAGTTCTAATTATGTTCCAAAGAAGTACCTTCTTACAACAAAACACAGTGTACTATGCGTTCTAGCTGAAAAACAGCTATCATTATATAGATAGCTGTTGGCAGCTCCGTTGGCAGCTTTTCTTTATATATGTTCTGATTTGAAATTCCTGAAAAAATGTGGCAATATATAAAACTATTATAACGTTACAACAATATTTACAATAAAAATTCATACAAAAGGCGTAAGTGCTAATTACTTACTTAGGTATACTATATATGTACATGAACTCAATGGCCCTTTCACCACAACTACGTAATAGAAATTCACTGGATATGAGAGTTATATATTAATTCGGCATGGATGGAAAATTAAAATGGCGTCATGTGCACGCATATGTTTATCCCCGTTTTCGCTTGCACATTTTCTTCCACTTTTTATATATAAGTTTCACCCCCCTGAATTATCCCGGAGCTGCAAAACGTGCCAGCAGGAGCGCTGAAACACTTGCCACCTCCAAGTAAGACGCTGCGACACACGTGAAACTAAACCCTCAGGGTAATATGTACCCAACATCGATACTGAAACACACACGTGCCTCTTATTTTCAGACATTAACAAAAGCACACTCAGCGGCAACTAGAAGAACGAAGTATCCATCTTCCATTTGCAAGCATGGCCAAGCCAAACATTGAGTAAATGTCGACAAAAAAAAACAAACACACGCTGAAACAAAGCGTGACCATATCCAGGACGCTGAAATAAGCGTTATTCCTTTCCAGAAGCAAGAAAAAGTTTCTGCCCAGTATCTACAAAAAAACCAGAATCCCCAGACAAGAGAGACTGGTAGAGGTCTTATTCTCGGAGACTCCGCCACCACCAACTTCCAGAAAGACTAACAGAAGTCCGCCACCAAGGACTCCATCTCCGACGCCACGACGATCAAATACGCCAACATTTTCTCCTGTAAAGGAAGATAGCTCCCCGGAGAAGGTTGCAAGATCACCACCACGGCTGCGCTCAGTGATTCACTTTCCCTCTCCACCAGACCAATCAGAGTGGAAAATCCGGCGAATTGCGTTAGACTCAGTTCGCCCTACTCGGCTTCCACTCCGCATGTTGCATAAGCGATATCTAAGAGCCAGGCGGTCGTTCTCACCTCGCTATGACAAAGAGAATGATAAACCGTCTTTAAACGCCCGCCAAAGGCGAACTTTGTGACGCCTCAAAGAAAGAGAGCACCTCAAAACTGTACATAAATCTTAAGATAAACGTATTGTTGTTGATATAAAATTGGGAATCGAGTGAAAATATCTGCCTCTCCTAGACACACTCACTCCTGTATCTACATTCCCCAAATATTCTTACGCGAGATGCATTAAATCTGTAGCGTCGTTACTAATTAACGTTGTAGACGCGTAGCTAGAAGCTGCAACGAAACGGTTCCTGTGCGCTGTGGTAACCAAGAAATTGGTACGCGGAGTTGAGTCGCGATGATGCGACTCAAGGACGGCGGTATCTCGATCACATGTGTTGCGATATCAAGATCTAAACAACGGAGTCGAAATCGCGCGCTGACGCCTCACTATCGGCGGAAGCTCGATCGCTCTAGTTTTCTAAGATTTTGGAGTCGGATTGGAGATCGCGCATAGGCGCCTCCACGGCGACTCGGTTAGTCATGTCTTCACCGACGGAGAATTGCACGAATCCCCGAACTGAGAAGAAGTTAGGCGGCTGTCGACTACACGTATCCACGAGTCGACGGAGCGGTACCTAGAAAGGTCTAGGAGGCGACGACGGTGCTGCGGTTGACGTATTCGAGAGGTACTTCTGCTGTCAGAGCTTAGCTCTTGTCAGCGGAGTGTCTCGAAAAAACTGCGTATCGTCGAGGTTTTCGTGACGACTTTTATATACTGAATCTCGCATGATTCGGTGTTGTTTTTGCGGTCGATTGCCAATATGTTTACATTTTCTCGTTCCGATTCGATTCTTGTTTACCAGTTTACTTTATTCTGTTTATCGCATTGTTTTCCTTGATGCGCTAGGTTGGGAGGATCGTTAAAATTATTTATTGTTATTATAAAAAAAGTAGTATTTAATAAAAAAAAAGCATTAAACGTAGAAACAGTGCACCATGTAGTTTGTAGCTTAATACGTTGGCAATAATGCACTTTGCAGGCAGGTTAGATAAAACATTAAAATTCTCAAATTTCACACTTATCCTATTGTTCATCGAAATTATTTAATTTATATTGGTGTCCTCTGCATGAAACAATGCAGACAAAACAAGACTTTACGACGTAACTTTATTATACTTATTTATAAGTTATTCGTTTGACACACTCAGCTGATTACAATGTTGCCGCATTTCCACAGTCCAGTTACTAACTCTTTATGACAATCGCAAAATTGTCAAATAAAAATTAATTTCTCTGAAACCGTATTGTGAAAACTAATCAAATTCTGCAAATAGTTCTGATAATTCAGGATCTATTAGTATAAAAATACTTAAATTTTTGATACTATTTTTTCTATACGTACTTGTTCTATACGTATTTGTATTCATTACATTCAAGAAAGTTGCTTTTGCCATAAGAACATGTGTAAAATTAACATAATAATTACTCTTCAACAGTTTAGTGAATCGACTTAAAATGTTTTTCAGTATTATAGATAATAAAGGAAAAGTTACCCAAAATTGTATCAAATTGTTACTATTTTTATACAGCTCAGATATATCCTTAAGGTCATGGGGATTGATAAAGTCATATATAATACTACTATATGCCTAACGGAATTCTCAGCGGTACTGCAACACTACGGTGCAGACAATGCTCGTCTGTTTTTATCTGTTCAATATCAGTGTTCTGTCTATGTAAAGCGCATGCGTGACATTTGTCCTTCCACCATGGTCTAAGCCAATACGATTTGACCTGACGCCATATTGAAAACTAACCTCATAAATTTTGTAAGTGTATGTTCACCAACATTCGTATAGTACAAGGACTCTGTCACGAAACAAAAAATAAAATAAAATCAGTGCACAATGGTAAAATATTGTTGTGTGTAAACAAAAATAAGCTAAAAACGAGGATTTTAGTTTACATAAGTAAATTATAGACGTGAGCAAACTTCAATATGCAGTTTCTTAAATAAATCTGTTTATATTTTGTCGTCACGCTTGCGCATTGCAATCATTGAACACTTCCCTCACTCTTTCTTATTGAGGCAATAACTGTCCATCTTCTATCCTTCAGTGTTGGTTGTAACGATACACGAATGTAACGTTACGAAAGACGTCGCCGAACATCGCGACTAGCGAATATTCGACGCGCCGCAAATATAACAACCCGGCATACAACCGCAAGACGCATCCTTTGCGCCGAATACGAAGAGGCCGTTAGGCGAACGGCCGCAAACGATAAACAAGAGCGCCGACCAACCGCGAAGACATCCGAGATGTCACGAAAGCGTCAGGAAAAGCGTATAAAACGCGAGCGATAATCGATCAAAATCAGATCGGCCTCGACTTAGATCCACTTAGGAACCAAACCGAGATACCGCTTTCCGCTGCGAATACGCAGGTTCCGCTCACGAACTGTTCGGTCAGGAATACCTAACAATCCGATTCCGCTTACGAACTACTCACAGTTCGGTCAGGAATACCTGACAATTCGCTTCCGCTCACGAACTGTTCACACAGTTCGGTCAGGAATACCTGACACTCCGCTCCCGCTTACGAATTACTCACAGTTCGGTCAGGAATACCTGACATTCCGCTCCCACTTACGAGCCGCTTACAGTTCGGTCAGGAATACCTGATACTCCGCTCCCGCTTACGAACTACTCACAGTTCGGTCAGGAATACCTGACACTCCGCTCCCGCTTACGAACTACTCACAGTTCGGTCAGGAATACCTGACACTCCGCTCCCGCTTACGAATTACTCACAGTTCGGTCAGGAATACCTGACATTCCGCTCCCACTTACGAGCCGCTTACAGTTCGGTCAGGAATACCTGATACTCCGCTCCCGCTTACGAACTACTCACAGTTCGGTCAGGAATACCTGACACTCCGCTCCCGCTTACGAACTACTCACAATTCGGTCAGGAATACCTGACACTCCGCTCCCGCTTACGAATTACTCACAGTTCGGTCAGGAATACCTGACATTCCGCTCCCACTTACGAGCCGCTTACAGTTCGGTCAGGAATACCTGATACTCCGCTCCCGCTTACGAACTACTCACAGTTCGGTCAGGAATACCTGACACTCCGCTCCCGCTTACGAACTACTCACAATTCGGTCAGGAATACCTGACACTCCGCTCCCGCTTACGAATTACTCACAGTTCGGTCAGGAATACCTGACATTCCGCTCCCACTTACGAGCCGCTTACAGTTCGGTCAGGAATACCTGATACTCCGCTCCCGCTTACGAACTACTCACAGTTCGGTCAGGAATACCTGACACTCCGCTCCCGCTTACGAACTACTCACAATTCGGTCAGGAATACCTGACACTCCGCTCCCGCTTACGAACTACTCATAGTTCGATCAGAAATACCTGACACTCCGCTCCCGCTTACGAACAACGGATACCGATCGATTCGGAAAACCGTCGGACCTGCGCCGCTTAAACTGGCGACAGCAAGGATCCCGACTTCAACCTTTCGTAGCCGCAGTCTCGTAAAACCGGCCACACGCGCCGACCGCAGACGACCAAACACGAAAAGCGATCATTAGGTCGCCACCATCACGACCAACTGTTTTATATTCGCGTACCATCGACGAGATTGAATAAATCGAAGACTACATCCATAGTGCAGAGTACTTCTTTAACCTTCCACTAACCCTGGCACACGGCTCCGCCCGTACCATATCGGAAACGACGGGACGTTACATGGTACTCTCGCTTATAGGAAAATTTTTATGTTAACCATACTACTATATAGTAGTATTACATATATGACTAAAGTCGGCCATATTCGGCATAATTTTCTAAATAAAGACCAGAATGTTGCTAAAATGTATGAGAAAATATAGATATCTTCGAAATTTTTTATAGAATTCTATAATAATATATCATTTTTTTCAATGGGCTACCACATAAAGTTAATACATTATTATTCAAAAATCTTTTTTTTTTAATAAGTTAATAAAATTATTTTTCTAAACTATCAGGAATCAAAGAATTACTTTTAACTGCAAATAAAATTATCAACAAAAAGCCCATTCTTTTTTTAATAAAATAAACTTGATATTAGCAATAATTATTTTTTGTTTGTAATCAGTTAACCACTTTTTGTTTTTTATATCTGGATCATTTATAATATAGAGATAGAAAACAAAAATAGAAAATAGGGAAAAAATACTTACCCTCGTATTTGGACATGCTTTGCCACGACTGTAACATTTATGACTAGCCCGCTGATCGAACTTCTTCCACAATGCTTGCGCCTTCCATGATCGTAGTTTCGTCTTTAATTTCGGATAAAATTGATTAATAACGTTCGGTCGGATCTTCAATAATTCGCATAGATGCCTATAATAGCCCAGAATAGACTTCAACGTAGTGGCATTGCAAAACTGATCAAACACTTCGTTGGCTAATGCTATTTCCGGTGAATTGGCTGCCTGTCTTCTACTTATTTGCTGTTGATCCATTACTCTAATTTTTTGTTTTCAGCTACACAATAATTCATCAGTTCTTCATTACCTGCAATTAAAAATATTTGTTTATGATACTTATCTCGTCTTGAATATTATGCATTTAACACTACATTCTTATGTCGCTACGTATATCACCAGACATATAATTCATATATATATGATCGTATAAAAAAGAAATAAAGAGAGAAGGGACCTTACTTTTATTTAAAGAATTTTATTTAACTCTAAATTGCTTGTAGTTAGTCCGTTCTTACTAGTTTGAAGTGTAGATTAACATGATTAACAATGAGTTATCTAAGGCAATTTAAGGTTAATAACTACTATTAAATATTTTGCAAAAAAAATAGTCCAGAACTACTCGGACTATTCGACATTCAGATATGTGCTATTATTATATATTAAGTCAAACTGAACAAATTTTATCATTTTACAAATAACCATATAAATTTTTAATTATTAATAAAAGAAAATTGTTACATAATTGTGCACGATAATGCATGAATTTTCTTTAATTAATATCTAAAAATCTATATGTTCATTTACAAAATGATACCTTTTTATACAGTTTGACCTAATGTATGAGTATACAATGGCAAACGACGTCACAGCTTATCTACTATATCACGCGTGATCATTCACTATTCTTCTTTAATTAATATTTCGAAATTTATTGCGAATATCACAAAACAATATGTTCGCGGAGCGAGTCGTCTCTCGTTCGTTATTTCCGAGTTTTCTAGTATGTTCGCGGAGCGAATCGTCTCTCATTCGTTATTTCCGAGTCTTCTAGAATGTTCGCGGAGCGAGTCGCCTTTCGTTCACTATTTCTGAATCTTCTAAAATATTCGATCTCGAAGATTCCTCATCAGATTCAAGTTCCTGACGCGTAATATTTACATGAGCGGCTCACCGCTATGCCGTGTCAGGATACGCTATACCGTGAGTCATATTTTCGGAAAGACGTTGTAAACACCAGAAATCAAAACATAATTCCGCGAATCCATGATTAGTCACGGGCAAAACCAAATTCTCGACCTGAGATTTCCGCGTCGACCAAACAGATGCTTCAGCAACCAATCAGCTTGCTCCAGCTGGTAAGATCGCGATATAAGGCTGCGTTCGAAAACAACACCCGTGTGTATTATATCACACTCGATTCGTTCGAAAACATCTAGTAGTCACACTGAGTAAAGATCTATGGTCGTTCGAAAACCATATCTTGTAGAACATTAGTGTGACTTTTCTCCACTCGCTTTTTCACGGTGAGTTCGGTGGAAATAGTGGCGGGTGGCAGAGCGCGGAAATTTGAAAATAGAGAGTAGCAACGTTTACACTTATTTTGTATTTGGTACGCATATCAAATTATCGGTGTAGCTAAAGAGCTGAATGTGACATTGTAATCACACATAAGAAACATTTGAGTTGAAGATGGTTAAATTAATCGCAAAACGTCATATATTATGCATGGTGACAAAGGAAATCCGCAAAAGGATGAAAAAGGAAATTTTTACGTATTAGATACGATAGATAAGTAATAAATAGTTCTAAATCCTTAACTTGTCTAGGTTATATTTCTTTTGGTACATTTTTGTCATTTTTATCGTATTTAATTGTGTATTATATCATGTTACAGAAAATCAATTGTACGCGATTATCGATTCCGAAAATTTAAGAAAATTTTTCAACATAGATGAACATCCTTTAGTTCCTTCTTCTGGTAAAGATTAATTCATTATTATTGTTATGTTGCAAGTTATTGTTTCTCTGAAGGAAACAGGTATATGTTTTATGATTTTCATATTTTTTTACAGCATCCATAGATATATCGGAGAAACATTTATATACAAGTCAAGAATGTGACGATTTCATAGAATCTGAAACATCTGTACCTGTAGAGATGCCTGTAATAAAAGCAAAATCACAGGAGACACCTGTGAAATGAAAAGACGAAAATGCCATCAAAGTCTTAATAAAGTTATGGCAGGATCATAAATCGCTTTTCAAAAGTTCCACAATGAAAAATATGGAAGTGTGGCGGATGATATCTGACAGTCTGCGAAAAATGAACCTTAGTTGGATTTTTAATCCCATACAATGCGAAAATAAATTTAAAGATCTTAGAAGGCACTATACTGCAACAAAGGACCACAATGCACAAACAGATGTACAACTTAAAACGTGCAAATTTTGCAATTAAATGAGAGAAGTATTAGGTATGAAACCAAATGTTAAACCTGTTGCTATTGCATCTAATCTGCTGAAGAGACGTTCCTCTGTTTTTCAAAGTGGTTGTTCAACTTCACAATCAGAAAACCTTTCTACATCAGAAACATGTGACGACAGCGATAATCAAGAAATAAAAGTAAATAGAAAAGAGAAAAGTATAAAAAAAGCTAAAACGAGAATGGAACGTCAACTAGAGGCTTGGGCATTAGCTAATCAAGCTGAAACACAAAAGAGGGAAGAAGCATGAGAGAAACGTCACCAGGAAAACATAGAGAAAAAAGAAAAAGCCATTAAAGCTTATGGAAATTTTATGTCGAAACTCCTTGATAAACTCTAAATGTTAGTTTTATTTTTATTGGAGAGTTGTATTCTTGTTATATTCCGATTAAAGCTAATTGATGTTTAGTTCAAGTGGCTCTTAAATTAAGTATAGTACTCAACAAGAATGCAGCGAAAATACAACTTTCTATTAAAAATAAAAATAACATTAGCGATTACGCGCCACAGTAACAGAAATGCTGTGATACATTTTGTGGTACCTTTGTTTAAAATACTATTAGACTTTGTATATAATAGATAGTATTTGTTGTAGTTTTGTGAGGAATGTTTAATATTGTTAAACAAATTGATTTTTTTTTTTATTCAGAGAGATGTACTATTTGAAAAATTTTAATTTTTTTTAAATTTTGTTTAATATACAGTATCGAATTATAACGACAGAGACGAGATGTAATATGAGTCTTTTAGTTCTACTTTTCTAAGAATGTAATTTTTATTTTGATTAAGATGCATTGAAATAAATTGAATTATTTAAACTTAAATTTGATTTAATACTTTTCTTTTTACTTTTAATTATAACATCTCTTATTAATGCGTACATACTAATACGTAATATGTTATACAAAATACTGATACATACTGATATAAAATTATAATTTAAACATATAATTTTTCACTTTTCTCATTTCCGCCCTAGAGAAAAGTTTCATGATCGACCTCCTGACATATACAATTTCTAACAAATCTAACACTCTTGCAGACATATTTAATTTGTAATTAAATCCTAAGACACAAGTATAACTAAATAATTACGCTTTGCTTCACCATTTGCATCATTTGCAATAACTTCCTGACAAAATTCATCATTTGGGTCATCTTGTCCCTCAACAATAAAATCATCAATGTCGTCATTTACACCATCGAGACATATATTATGAAGCACATAACATGCTATTATAGTAAAAGGAATTAAATCGTCTCTATTCATGTCCAAATATTTTAAACGTCTCCATCTTCCCTTCAGCAGAGCAAAAGCTCGTTCAATCACTTGTCTCATTTTACAAAGGATCTTGTTAAATTTTTCCTGTGCCTGTGTTGCATAGTTACATTTGCTAAGTTACGAAAAGGTGGAATGCACCAAGTCAAAAGAGGATACGCTTTGTCCCCAATGATGAATTCCTGATCAGGGAAAAGGGCCTGCATATTTTCTTGAACTGCATGCCATAAATCGGAGTTCCTGAAGACTCGCAGATCACTAGTAGAACCCGCAAAACCAGCAAAACAATCTGTAAAGCTAAGTTAAGTATCACAAACGGCTTGAAGAGTGATGCTGAAGCGCTTTTTTCTGTTCATATAGAATTGGCTGTTTTCCTGCAAAAACACATAAAATATTATTTCTTCAAATTAACAAAATATATTGGGAGTGTGAATAAGTTCTCGCCGTTTCACCATCAGATGGCGGTATAAAAATTTTGTGTGTATAATTCAAGATGATGACGCATCTATATTGAAGTTCTATAAGCTATGTTTAAAATCAGTGCGTGTCTTTGCATTAACCTATAAAGAACATTTTCTTTTCGTAGCGTAAAACATGTCAAATTTCGTGCCAAATAAACCGTTTTTGCGGGGAATTTTACTGCACTACTTTATTCAAAAGAAATCTGCAGCTGAAGTACACAGAATTCTTGTAGAAACCTATAGTGATCATGCTCTGTCGGAAAAAACATGCAGAGATTGGTTTAACCAATTTAAAAATAGTGATTTTGATGTTCAAGATAGAGAACGCAGTGGTGCACCAAAAAAGTTTCAAGACGAAGAATTGGAAACATTACTTGCTGAAGATCCATGTCAGACGCAATCCGATGTTGCAAAATCATTAGGAGTTGATCGAACAATAGTTTCGAAACATCTGACAGCATTAGGAATGATACAAAAGGAAGGATCTTGGGTGCCATACGAACTGAAGCCGAGAGACGTCGAACGGCGTCTTGTCACGTGTGAACAGCTGCTTCAACGACAAAAAAGGAAAGGTTTCTTACATCGTATTGTGACTGGTGATGAAAAATGGATATACTACAGTAATCCCAAGTGTAAAAAATCATGGGTTAAGCTCGGCGAAGCAGTAGCATCAACGCCAAAGCGGAATATCCACGGTTCCAAGCTCATGCTCTGCATTTGGTGGGATCAGCTGGGGGTAGTGTATTACGAGCTGCTCCAATCCAACCAAACCATCACAGGAGATCTCTATCGACGACAATTGATGCGCTTGAGCCGAGCATTAAAAGAAAAACGGCCGCAATATGAGCAAAGACATGATAAGGTGATTTTGCTGCATGATAACGCTCGGCCGCATGTCGCGTCACCGGTCAAAACATACCTGGAAACGCTGAAATGGGAAGTCTTACCCCACCCGCCGTACTCTCCAGACATTGCGCCTTCTGATTATTATTTATTTCGATCGATGACTAACGGCCTGGCTGAGCAGCACTTCACTTCGTATGAAGAAACGAAAAAATGGATCGATTCGTGGATAGCCGCAAAAGAAGTGTCGTTTTTTCGACGTGGAATTCTAATGCTGCCAGAAAGATGGGAAAAAGTAGTCTCCAGCGATGAGCAATACTCTAATTGACTTGTTTTTTTATTATTTTTTTTTAATAAAGGATTTATTTTCACAAAAAACGGCGAGAACTTATTCACACTCCCAATAGTTTCGCAATCACTGGCGCTTTGACATCAATGTTGAAAAACAGGTAGTGGAGGTAAATATTTATTTTCATCATTTGTCCGTTTTCGTTTTTTTATAAATCAGTGCTCGGTATCAAAACGCTGGTGTTTGCATGTGGATGCACGCTTATTTTTTATACAGTATAATAAATGCTATTTTACTTACTTTAGGACTTTTTACTTCAATATCAGTACCATCAATTGCACCGATGACATTAGGTAAACCACCATATTGTCTGAATTTTTCTTTCACTCTCAGTAACTTGTCAACTGTTGGCCAAACAATTACATCATTAGCAATGTTGTTAAGAGCTTCAATGACACGCATGAAGCAGTCACTCAATGATGACTTGGCCATACTGAAACGATCGGCTACAGATCTAAACAAGGAAATAAATTATAGTTATTTCGTTAATTTTCACATGTTGTAACAATAAATAATTGACAATATGATATCCTCTGTACCTATACGAATCTGGAATAGCCAGCAGCCACAAAACCGACAACAGTTGGTTTCTTACCGGTGGCATGGGTCGGCCTGTATCATTGGTAATAAATAATGTTGGACTCAAACGCCTCTCCAGATCTCTCCAGATTCTCAAAAGTGCATCGAGTCATTCGAAAATGCTCTCGGAAGGTTTTTTCGGTCATCCTTAGAATCGTATGCGATACGTAACCTTCGCACCGTACTGGCGTTTTACCACCTCGCAATTTCAATCGCATTTTACACGATACAAGATCAAGTTCTTCGTCACTATCACTGCTATCCGACATAACATCTTGCAATAACTGGTCAAAAGCGATTACAGCCAGTGCTAATATATATTTCCGACGAACAGAATCAGCCATTTTTATTTATGTGACATTACGACAATACACACTTCATATAACACTATATAATACGTACACGTTCGAAAACTCCCATCGATAGCATACTCACTGGTTCCACTGAGTCGTTTTTCACCAACCACCACATAATGTGAACTTGGAGTGTTTTCGAACGCGCCCTAAGGACGAGATACTCTCGAAAAACCACGTTCCGTCACAAAAAGTTTCGTTGAATAATTCGAGTGCGTGCAACTAAATTCTCGTTTTTCAGCACGACGGCCAGGCATAACTCATATTCATTAAGGAAACATATCGATCGTGATTCTTGTGCGGTTAATACGGCGTTCTGTCACTATTGTGCAGAGTAACCTCGGAAGTTGACGCGCCGCACTATCAGCTTTAATTTCGTGATCTTCCCAGGTATTCGGAAACGAATACGGTTACCTGGCTCGAGGCGGTTCGCCTTACTCTTTCGGCGCCTTTTCGGTTCACCGGTTTGACTTATCCGGTTTATTTTATTGTATCGTCATCGATGTTGTTGCGTTTTCTCGCGGATTTCGCCGCTGTGAAACGAAGAAGCTTGCGCTCGCGTCTCCTCGCAAATCACCGAATCAATATTTCCGTATCTCCGCCCGTGAGGACGGAAACCATTCTGTTCAACAAGATTTCCGTTTCGCGCCCGGATGGCTTATTTGAGAGTGGCAAGATTTCCGTGCGCACGATTAACGGCTTCTATCGCTTATGTCTGCGGGGGATCCTGAGGACTAAACGTTGTTTTGTAACAGTCAATAAAGCAATTTGTGATAAAGGAGCCGATTATCGATTCTAACCGACCCGTCCTCCTCATGGATCCCTCTGCAGCGCCTCGCCCTGCGCTGGGCATTCTTCGGTCGTATTCGCTGGTGATTCTAGCCCGACGAATCCGCGACAGTATAAGACTATTATGTTCACTTCAATCCGTTCTACGTTTCTACAAAAATTGTGAAAGAAAGTCTAGGACACTTTGTATACTAGCAAATATTGTTTTAGTAATATAATTCAACGTAATTCGATTTATTCTCTAACATGTTTGTATTTTGCGTTGGGGCCAGCAATTCGTATAATGTTGTGGAGATTAATTCTCCAATTCTAATATTAAAAAGTCGGGAAATACCTCGCTTCTTCCTTTGTCTCCACAGTTTGTTGTTTATGTTTTAAATCTCGTTGCGTTTAGGACTGAGGAACCACTGCTAAAGAGTATTTCGTGCAAGTAATAACAACTCTGTCAGCCGTCTCTCAATCCGCGAGGCATCAAAGATAAAAACGTAAATATGGGAAAATCAAAACAAAAGGAAAAAGAAGAATTTATTGTAATGAATTAACACTTTGTAGAAGAGTATACGAAACACATATTACGTAGTTTCCACGAACAACGTTTTGAACTGGCGCTCTAAAAAAATCGGTCTTTTTCAAGACCATTGAAAAACCACACACACAGACATTGATCCTCTTCAGAACTACCAAATTTTCTGAACGTAGAAAATAACATTTTCAAGAAAAAAACAGAGGGACAATTAAAGAGAAGGACAAAAAACAAAAAAAAAGTATAAAAATCGGACCATTTAATAAAATTTTTATTATAAGATTTTTTTTTCAATCGATTTTTTATGTTTTTGTTCATTGAAAATGATGATTAACCAATTAGTTTATTAAATATATGAATAAATGGATAATAAATAAACTATTTGATATCATCAGATAAAAAAAAATTCCCGTGTCAGCACAGGGCGGGGCCTCGCGCTAGTCTACGGCACTGCGCGAAAGTCGCACGCGACACGCTATTGGTCGAATTTCCTGGCTAATAGCAGTCGCCCGGCAAGCGAAAAACCCGGGTTCGAGTCCCGGCCTAAAACCGCGCTCTCGATATTTTTCTCTCTCTGGAACGAAAAAGATACGCAGATCTCGAATGCACGGCGTCCCGTCGCCACCTAGTATGCTCTCCTCCTTCTTTGTTATTAATACACAGAAAAAAATGGAAGAGGAACTTCCGACTCAGAATTTCACCCTCTTTCACATCTCCAGAGGAAAGTCGTCTATTATGAGATACCCTGCATATATTTCTAAAGTCAGTTACCACTCCCATTATTTCGGAAACGATTCAAAATCCCTAAAAATCGCGAACACGTGTGTGCAATTATTTCAGGGAGCTACTTTTTTAAGAAAGTGGGGTTCACCCCCTAAGAAAATACAAAGCAGTACCCAACTATAAAATTTTTAATGGAACACCCTATTTTTTCATTGCATATTCTTATAGGTAGCTTATTTCAAAAGCTTTTCAAAATACTATAATAAATTATTTTTTTGTTAAATATTTTTCGAGTGCTAGAAAATGAGGCTTAAAAATCAATAGCATATGTCGATATGTGCGCACACAAACAATGCGGCGCTTTGAGTGCTTCAAAACTTGAATGGTCCGAGTCCCTTCCAGTGCTAGTAATATCCTCTCCTACATGCTGTAAAAGTACAATTCTTAAAATTTTTAATCGTCATAAATTCCACCCGTTTAAAATACATATGAAGCAAAAGTTATCAGAAAACGATTTCAACGGTCAAATCCAATTTTGTGAACTTATTTTAGAAAGAATCGCTGAACATGATCAATTTTTGAAAAAAAATTTGTTTTAGTGATGAGAACTATTTCTTTCTAAATGAATTAGTTAATAAACATAATGTACGATATTGGAGAGACTCACATTCTTATATTTTGAGAGAAGGCCACACACAAAAGCCAGACAAGGTGAATGTGTGGGCAGGGATTTTAGAAGATCACACAATTAGACCTCTATTTATTGATCACACAATTAGACCTCTGTTTATTGATAGCAATTTGACATGTGATTTGTATTTGGAACTATTAATAGATACAATGGATCCTTTAACTTTTTAAGTATCACTGATACCAATAAGAATCACTTAGGATCAGACAGTTGAAACTTTATGTACTATTTAGAGTGTTTTTTTACAATACTTCAAAAAAGTTATTTATAAAAAAAAAGTTTCATGAAAGAAACTAGAACGTTCCATGAATTATGCGTCTTAAAGAGTTGATTACAATCATAGTCGAAAATACTAGAGATGTCGAAGGAAATATAGAATTTGATATAGATAATATCTTTTACCAAAAAATGGGTGTCCTATTCATTATGTTCGCCAAGTATGTACCCATCTCAATGAAATGCATCCCAATCGATGGATAGACTGTCGAGACCCAATTGAATGGTCACTGCGCTCACCTGATTTAGTTACCAATGATTTTTTTCTATAGAACCGTTTCAAGTCAATAATATACAAAACCGCCCCTAACAGTATCAAAGACTTTAAAGTGAGAATTATGACAGCTTATGGAAACATATCCAAGGAAACGTTTCAGAATGTAAGACAGGAGTTTTCTAATCGATTAGTTTGCTTTCAAGAAGTGAATGGTGTTCATTTTAAACAACAATTACAAATCCAGTATCTATTTTTTAAAAATAAAAATAAAATAAAATAAAAATTAAAAAATAAAATAAGAAATAAAATAATTTATAAGAAAAAAACTTTTAAAAAGCAATAAAAAACAAAAACAATACAAAAAGAGAAAAACAATACAACAAAGAATAATAAAACAACAAAAAACAACAAAAGAACAAAATGATAAAAACAATTAAAAAAAATAATAAAAATAATAAAACAATAAAACCAGTAAAGAAACAATAAAACAAGAACAAAAAATAAAAATAACTAAAAACAATAGAAAAAAAATACGCTTATTATCTCCATATCTTAGATAATGCTAACACATTATAACTTTCAAGTCTCATAATTCGAAAAGTACTTAACAAATTATTTTATTATACTGTTTTGAAAAGCTCTCGAGATAAGCTATAAGAATATACAATAAAAATAGGGGGTTTCTCTTGTTCCATTCAAAATTTTAAAGTTGGATATTCCCCTTGTACTGCCTTAAGAGGAACAACCTCCTCCGAAACATTTCCCTGACTATCCCTAATTAACAGCATAAAAACAAAAGAAAAACAAATGTATTATACTCGAAAAGCATTAATTACATATCCTACGAGAAGAAAAAGTAAAAAAGAAAAGAAAATACTGCACACAAACAAGTCATCGACTGGATTCAAACGCTCGCCGCCGGTTTAAAAATAATCGACGCGGGAGCCTCAATCCATTCAGCCACGCCGCCTCACTGAAAGAGAGCCGCAACTTTCGCTTATATACGCTTCCGCGACCCAAACTTTATATTGTAATTTCTCATAAACAAAGGCCCATTTGTATAAACCCCATTATGATGTTGATGCTCAACATCGCAGCTATCAAACGAGCTATGACTTGTTCAGAAATCAATTTAAAAGGTTGTGGCATCTCCTTGTTAGTTTCAAATAATTCATCAATTCATGCATTCAGATTGTGGATTTTAACATACGTTTCGAAGGTGTATCTAAAACTAGTCAAACGTTTGAATTGTAACTACAGCGCGCGCGCACACGTACACTCTCACATGCACTTCCACCCACTCAAGAACTCGTGTGCCTGCGCGAAGCCTTATTTCCCTCGTGTTATCGCCGTGGGTCCTCGCTATCGCAAAATCTTAATACAAATGTTTAAATGATTATAATTCTGCAAAAAAAAATCGTAGAGACCTTGGTGCCTGCCCTGCGTTGTTCTCGTCTCGGAAAGCCTTTTCAAACGAGCCCTCACTCGACAACATATGCCATTTAAGATTTGCCAGCCCCCTCTCCGCCTCTCTTCCCAGGGATGTGGGGTTGAATGTTTTTATGATTAAATGATAGACTTTATAATCCTATTGTATCTCTATAAATTTCAGACCACTACCTCGATCCATTCAAAAGTTATTTAAATAGTCCGGAACTTTTGGCGGGCAGTGTATAATAATATCAACTTGATGAGAAACGCTATCGAGTATCTCTTACACGAAGAAGAACGATTTTCAGCAGATTTTTAGAGAGCAGTGTTTTTTAAATAAACTAAACTTATCAATAAAAAGTAGATATTACAAAAAAACGTGAATTTTTCTCATTAAAGTGAAACAAGAACGAAGTTGATACGTGCAGTAGATTCGAAGATACAAATTTATTCATGTTTTGTTTGTGTATTATGTTTTTTCGCGAAATTATGTCATTGAAATAAATCGACGTCATCGTCATCTTCCTCTTCGCAATATACTGGGGTGTAAGTTTACACCCCAGTGTTCCACCGCAAGATGGCACTGGCGTCGAGCTAAGCGCTATGCGCGGTCAACGTACAGGATATTATTATTATTTATAGGATTCGTTTCCGGAATAGGTAAGTATTTATACAAATAAAGATATCCTAATAAACTCAATTAACTAATTAATTATTAATTATTCTTTTAATTATAAATTATTAATTATTTTTTCAGTCTCCAACTGAAATTTCCAAAAAGTTAACGGTCCCGTACGACCCCCAACTCACGACCAAATCTTTGAGAATCGTCGCGATTGTCATTCTTCGTGAGATGGTACGGCCTTTCTGTACTTAGCGCCCAACTTAGTGGATTTGATATCGTGGTCGTGAGGAAGAGGCCGGCAGAAATTTGCCGGCGCGGCGGACAGGCGACTGTCCGCCTTAGCGAATTAGTAAAGTCGTCGCAAAATATTCCGTTCGAAGTTGGCCCGGGTTCATTCATTTTTGTATTTCGGATTATCGTGATAGATCCATTTTTCGTCGCTAGTCACGATTTGCAATAAAAATTTGTTCTTTATGGCTTGTAAACAAACAACTAGCGATAGAAAGATGATTCAAAATTGTAACATTAGTCAATTCGTGCAGCACCAATTTTCCTCTTTTATAAATCTTTCCCATGGCGTGTAAACATTTTAAAAAATTCTTGACATTTAATGCTTCTGCCAATTCTTTGGTGGTTTGAGATAGATTTTTACTCGATAATGCTTATACAATTCGGGGTCTTCAAACTTTTTTGGCTGACCTGTGTGTGTGTTCGCGTGTGCGTGTGTGTGCGTGTGCGCGTGCGTGCGTGCGTGCGTGCGTGCGTGCGTGCGTGCGTGCGTGCGTGCGTGCGTGCGTGCGTGCGTGCGTGCGTGCGTGCGTGCGTGCGTGCGTGCG